>NC_046659.1:73826778-73838425 GCF_010883055.1 Belonocnema kinseyi | reverse complement strand
TATCTAGTCGGGAGTGATGCTGACTGAAAACAGATGATTTGGAGCGATTCGCGCGCCATATGTTGGTCATTCTAAGGACTTATTGAACTACCCTCGTAATTTCCTTCCTGATCGATTCAGAAACTTGAAGTGCAGAACCTGCCTAATGTTTAATGGATTTTATCTCCTTTGAAATAATTTTTATAACACTGTTTTTTTTCTTGTTGAAAATTAATTTTTTAACCGAAAATTCAACTATGACATTTTTGGTAGAGAATTAATTTTTTAAATTAAAGTGTGATTTATTTTAGTTAAAACTCTAACTAATTGTTTAAAAATGTTTGGATTTTGTTAAAAATTCGTCTTTTAGTACTAATTTGATCTTTTTGTTTGAACAATCGTCTTGCTGATTGACGATTCAACAATTTTTCTGATAATTCTTTTTTTTAAATTAATTTATTGAACTGAAAATTTAACTTTATATTTTTTCTTGAAAACTTATTGATATTTTTATTTACAATATTTTTTGGTAGAGAACTCAGCTATTTTTTCTAAATTACACTTCTTAAAATTGAAAATTATTTTTTCAACTAAAAACTGAACTATCCCATTTTTCGTTGGATATGAAGTTCATCATTGAAGCTTCATCTGTTTCGATTTAAAACGAACCTTTTAATTGAAAATTTAACTATTTTCTTCAAATTTATATATTTTTAAAAAATTAATTTCTATTATGGTAAAATCTACTTACATTACTTTTAGCTGAAAAATGATATTTTTTAGTTAAAAATCATATATTTCTTTGAAACTTTCTAAATTTTGTAGAAAATTCGTAAATTTTTGTAGAAAAGTAATATTCTTGGTTGAAAATTAATATTTTTTTTTAAGGATTCAGTTATTTAAAAAAATTTCTTTTCAGTTTGTTAACAACCAATTTCTTGAAAAGAAGTTTCGATTCTACTATTTTTGGTTGAAAATTGATATTTTAAATTAAAAATGGACTTTTCTTATTTAATAATTCAATTTTTAATTTTTTTCTGTTTTTGGTAGAAAATTAATCCTTTTGGTTTAAAATCGATCTTTTTCGATAAAGATGAAACTATTTGGAAACAAATACATCTGTTTTGATACAATATTTAGAAATTCAGAATTTTGTTGAAAATTCATCATTTTTGGTAGAAAAATAAACCTCTCAATGTTAATTTCATCTTTTTTTCGAGGATTCTATTATTTTGTTAAAAATTCGTTTGTTGGTGAAAAATTAATTTATTTAAGAGAATAGTCGATTATACCATTTTTGATAGAAAAATTATATTACAAAAAAATCGATCTTTTTTTGTTAAAAATTAAATTTTTTTAATCGTCTTTTTAAGGTAGCAAATTAATCTTCGTAGTTATAAATTCATCTTCTTCATTGCGGGTTCAATTATGTTTTGAAAATTCCTTAATAGTTATTCAAAAATTAATTTATGTAAGATGAAATTGGATTATACCATTTGTGGTAAAGAATTGATATTTGAAATTAAAAATTGATCTTTTTTTGTGAAAAATTTAAATTTAACTTTTTACCCATAAGCGGAATTTAATTTATTTTTTCAATTAAATTTTTTTAAGTTCGATTACTTAATTAATTTTTTTTTAATTTACTTTTTTTAATTAATTTTTTACCCGTTAGCGGAATTATTCGACGCGACACCAAACGTGACCAGAAGGCATGTCGCCATATTTCTCGTCTTAAACAAAAATAGAATATTTCAGTTTTTAGTTAGTAGAATTAATATTCAATCAAAAGAATGAAATCTTCTACAGATTATTTCAAATTTTAATTAAAACAGATGAACTTGACACCAAATAGTAAAAGCTTTAACAAAAAAGGTGAATTTTCAATCACAAAGATTAATTTTCTATTTGAAAATTTTATTGAATATAAATAATAGAATTTTCAACTAAATTAATTATCAATGCAAGAACAACATTGTAAAAAGTATTTACAATAAAATAGAATAATAAAAAACATATTAGTTTTTTACCCATAACATTAATTACCTACAAAAAACTATTAGTTTTCAACCAACAATGATATGATTAAAATTTATTTCCCTTAAAGACATTAATTTTTAACAAACAAAAAAATTTAAGAAAATAGTTGAATCATTAATAAACAAAATAAGATTTTAACTCACCCTAATCAAAAAGATCAGTTTTTAAACAACTAGTAGAGTTTTCAACTAAATGAGATAAATTTTTAATTAAAAAGATAAATATATAGAACCAGGAATAGTAATATTCCTTTTTAGTCAAAAGACATAATATTTAACAACAAACAATTATATTTTCAACAAATTAGTTGAAATTTATTAAAATAGATGAATTTGATTATACATAATTAAACTTTTAAGCAAACAGATGTATTTTCAACCAAAAAGATTAATTTTATATAAAAAAGACGATGTTTGAAACAAATAATTGAATTTTTAATCCAAAAATATGTAAATTAAAAAAAAATTAATTAAGTAATTAAACTTAAAAAAATTTAATTAAAAATAAATTAAATTCCATTTATGGGTAAAGAGTTAAACTGTTATTTATTATTCTTAACAGAGATGTCCAAATTCGATTTTTTTGTCTTAGATAGGAAAAAAACGTCTTGTATAATTTACTATAAAACAGTTTTAATCGCTGAGAGATTCTGCTAAATAATGTGTATAAACTGTCTGATCTTAAGTGAATTCTATTTTATTTTGAATACTTTCTATAATATTGTTCTTACATTGAAAATTAATTTAGTTGAAAATTCTATTATTTGTTTTCAAAGAAAATTTTCAAATAGGAAATTAATCTTTGTGATTGAAATTTCATCTTTTTTGTTAAAACTTTTACTATTTGGTGTGAAGTTCATCTGTTTTAATTAATATTTGAAATAATCCGTAAAAAATTTCATTCTTTTGATTGAATATTAACTTTTATAAAATAAAAACTGAAATATTGCATTTTTGTTTGAGATGAGCAATATGGCGGCATGCCTTCTGGTCACGTTTGTTGTCGCGTCGAATAATTCCGCTAATATTGTATTCTTCTGAATAAAGCTCGATCTGATTTTTGGTATACAAGGTGTGCGGGTGCAGATCTCACGTGTGCTCTGTTGGTGCAATTGTATTTCATCTTAATATGTGTAAAATCCTTATTTTAAGTGGGTGTTTGCGGTGCTTCTCTGTACTATCTCTCCAATAAACGTTGGTCGCTCACACAAAATCAGCTGACACTACACTGCCGGATGAGTGATGGCAGAACCCGGGATGACAGCTTCTCAGGTTGGGCGGTTTGAAGCACTCCTGACCTCCATAAGAGATGATACGTCCGCAACTAAGGCCGATATGACCGTGCTAAAGGGTTCGGTGGACGAGATTAGAAAAGATCTTTTGATTCTAAAAGGAGAAGCTGAGGCCATGAAGATCCGAAATAAGGAGCTTGAGGTGAGATATGCCGTGCTGGAAGACGAACCTCTTAATGCTAACCTTATCCTCTCCGTTCGCGAGGTACTTTCCCAGGTTAAAATGGAGTCGGTTGTGGTGGAATCAGTCACTCGTTTATGAAGAAATCCAGGCTCTAGACCAGTCCTCAACAGCCTAGGCTCATCATCGCAAAGGTCTCGAGTTTTTGAAAGGGCTAAGGACCTTTCGAGTATGGGTCTCTCAGCGTCTAGCGACAGGTCAAAAATGGAGACACAGCTAAGAAATCGTCTCTGGGAAACAAAGAGGAAGCTGACAGAACAAGCGTATAATATTTTTTTATTAGGGGAAAGGATTTAATTTACAACGGGAAACCCCTATCCAAGGACGACATTCACCCGATGGACACAGGCTCTCCTCCCAGCTCAACGGAGACATTTCTCGACGCGAGGAATACTGTCAAGAAACAGAGAGGAAAAGCGCCGAAACGAGATGGGTCTGGAACTGATTCAGCTTCCTCAACTGCGGAAGGCCAAACTTTCGGGACTGGCTCAATCACATCACAGTCTTGCTCTCCGGAAATCAGAATCCCGATGGCCCACTCTCATCTAATCAAACCAAGACATCGACACCCCGAAGAGACATCAGAATCTATCGCAAGAAGAGCGAATGATACAGTTGTGGATGCGGGAAAAAACATTGCGATTGTCTTGTGCAACTCTCGTGGGTTCACTAATCTGGGAGACATCTCAACGTCCATTTTAGACAACGACATACTTTGCATATATGAAACATGGCTTCTGGCGGCTTCTGTAGCCTCCCCCTTTTGGCTTCCTCATAATGAATGCTTCTCGACAAACGCAACAAAAGTAAGTAGATTTAACAGAGCTAGTGATGGTTTAGTAATAATTGTAAACCGAAAACGGTATGCTTTTGAAGCCCTTAATATATCTCCTGAGTAGATTTTTATAAAGTGCGCCTTTGCTTTATTACAATTTATAGTCGGGTTGATATACTTCAAACCGGGGATGACAGAGTCAATTTGTGAAAGTTTAGATTCAGTACTTGCGCGGCTACAGGAGTTATATCCTCCTATTCCTGCAATGCTGGGTGGGAATTTTAACGCGCGTATTGGTAATTTAAACTAGGTACCCTGTTAAGCATTCCCGAAGGGGATCAATGCATTTGCGGAAAGATCCGTGTTGGATCGTGACGTATAGGGAAGGGGTCTTGCTTTAGTTAAATGTTTAGAAGTAAATGGCTTTGCTTTCCTTAATGGCAGATTCGGTGGTGATTGGCCGGCAAGCTACACTCGTTTATCCTGCGGAAGTGGGAGTACTATCGATTTGCATCTTGCGCTCTAACTTCAATAAGTATAATTAAGAACTTTAAAATTATTCCTATTATTACTCGCTCCGAACATCTTCCAATTTGCGTAGAAGTGTCAAATGTACGAATGAGTGGTAGGGAGCGGGTGGTTGAAGGGAGAAAGACGAGTACGAGTGTGAAACTGATATAAAGAGAGGCTAGGAGGGAAGTATTCCTTAATAATTTGTCGCTCGCTTGCCCACAGTCTTGGAATATGCATAAAGTGAATGAGAATCTCATATGCTCTATTGAGGAAGCGGCGTCGCGAGCGGGTATGGTTACTAGTTCGTCTTCTTGTTTTGTGGGGAAGAAACCGTGGTATGACTGGAACTGTCTTAACAGTAGAAAAAAGGTAGAAAAAAGCTTAATAACTTGTGAAGTTTCTGGATTCGCGCATGAGGACATCCTTAAATATAATTTAGATAAAAAGGCGTACCTATCTCTAATGAACGATAAGAAGGCAAAATACGAAAAGGCTTTCCAGAACGATCTTGAAGCAGCCAGATGCTCTGCAGAATTCTGGAGGGCAGTCAACTTTTTTAAGATTAAGCCTATGCATGCAAATTACATAGACCTGCAAATGTGGCAAGAATTCGCGAACTCGTTGTACCTTCCTAAATTTAGACTTAACCTTGCTTGATCCGTAAATACACACGCCCTCCTGGATGAGTCGATTTTTAAAGGAGAAATAATGGCCGCCATACGCAAATGTAAACTGGGGAAAGCCCCAGGTGAAGATGCCATTTCTGCAGAATTTTGTAGAGCGCTGCCGAATTTAGGAGTGGATTACCTTGAACGTTTGTTCAGGAGGGTCTGGAAAAATGAGGAGGTTCCCTCAGATTGGGCAAATATTGTTACGTGCATGCTATTAAAAAAGGGTGATAAAAAGGATCCAACCTCATATAGAGACATTACTCTAGTGAACGTTATTGCCAAAATATTCACGCAGATCCTCCTGAACAGATTGGTAGCATGGATGAATGAGTGTGAGTTTTTGCCGGAATTTCAGGCAGGTTTTTGGGCGGCTAGAGGTTGTATGGATCATATCTTTGCTTTGAGCTCCATCGTACAGATTCATCTTTCCACTCCTGGTCGTAAGGTTTACGCGTGATTTATTGGCTTCAAAAAAACCCTTCGCTTTAGCCAACCATGGTCTGCTCAGGCAAAAATGATTAAACCTAGGTGTCAGCACAAAATTTATCAGGGTAATAAAAAGTCTCTATGATGCAGCTAGGATGTCCATTCGGACTCCAGAGGACATCACGTCCCCAGTTGCGTGGAATGCCGAGTCCTTCAGGGTGAGCTACTTAGCCCAGGTTTCTTCGTCTTAACAATCGGTGATATGGAAAGTTTTTTGCAGAGCCGAGGAATTTGGGGAATTTCAATCTGTCACCTGATTGAGGTTATTCTTTTGGCATATGCTGACGATATAGTTGTTCTTGCTGAATCTAGGATTGATTTACAGAAAAAATTAATGGTTTTGCTGAATATTGTAGGTTAAACTATTTGGAAGTCAACACATCCAAAACCAAGACCATGGTTTTTCATATGGATAGACCACCGTTGATGCCAAATTTTACGTTTGAGGAAACTCAATTGGAGATGGTACGGGAATATTCTTACCTTCGTGGGTCCAAGTCAGAATCTTGGCGCTGTAAACTAATCCTATTTCAGAGCCTTATCTCAAGCGTTCTTTTTTACGTAATAGTGATCTGGGATTTGAGGTATTGTGAGGAGGTAGAGGTAATCCACTCTACTTTCTTCGAGAGAATTTTGGGCCTGCCTTCACAAACTCCAGGTTACGCGTTGAGACTGGAACTAGGCTCTCAGACTCGGGTAGGGCAGTTCCCAAGTTTAATTGGGTCCTGCAGCTTAAACATCTTTTCACATTGTCTGGAATGGAGGCCTTTTGGCCCGGATTGGACTTGGTGCGCTTGCACAACAAGAAGGACTTAATCCTCGCGAAATTTAAGGCTTATCTTTGAGATGCGGACCTGTACAGGCTGAGTTAGGCATCATCCCTTCAGGTGTTGCCACACCTATGGATCAATCCCATGGGGCAGCAGTATTTTTATGGTTGTTTACCAATAAGATATGTTAGACTTCTTGCTCAGGTACGTCTTCTGGGAGACATAAGGTGTAGATTCTTTCTGGGGGATTCTTTCTTTTGAGTTTACTAAGGGACAACTCTGCACAATCTGCAATCTAGGAGTGGAAGAGAATCTGTTTCATTTATTGGCAGAATGCACTATATATAGGGATATCAGAAAGGACTGTTTTGGGTCTGCGATAAGCCTTACAGGCTCTAGTCCGTTCTGGATTGCGCTCCTAAATTCCCTGGATAAAACAGAAATATTGTTTGTCGCTAACATAAGTACTTGTCTAGTGTACTAAAGGTTAGGGCTTTTATAATATCTCCGTAGTGTAAGTAATTATGTACATTGTGTTAATAGTGTAATAGAATAGCTTATTCTATAATTCAACCCCTTTGTACAGTTCGTTTGAGCTTAACAAATATCGCAGCTAACATCAAGAATCATATATGTATTGTATAAGCTGTCGTTAAATAAATATAATAATTAGTATTTTTGTTTAAAATTTGGTATTTTTTTATTGAAACATCATCTTTTTAGTTGAAAATTATTTTATGGGTAAAAAATTAATCTGTTTTTTATTATTCTTAACATAGATGTCCGAATTCGATTTTTTGTCTTATATCGAAAAAAAACGTCATCCATAATTTACTATAAAAAATGTTAATCGCTGAGAGATTCTGCAATATAATGTGTAAAATTCCCATATTTTGTTGAAAATTTGTGTTTTTTGTTAGCAATATAAAACTTCTCCCTTGAAAATTCATCTTCTTAATTGGGAATTCAACTATTTTGTTGTAAGTTCGTTTTTAGTTGTTCAAAAAGTAATTTCTTGCCGACCATTGGGTGATAATGAAAGTACCCGCACATCCCTATAGTATGTATCTGTTGCTGGATGTTTTCAAAATTGTGTCTTTATAAAATAAATATTGAGTATTTGGCAAAATTGTTGGCAGATATGAAGGCCCGATACATCCATAGAACTGAACATAATCTATTCAATCCCACATTTCTTAAACCATATATTAGTTAAAACCATATAAAACGTTGAAAGCCTATATATTTTATGCAGCTGTTTTGTGGTGAAGGTGAAGTGCAAGAAGTTTAATGGTACTTTTCTGCTATTGAGTAAAGTTAGTGTAACATTGGTGTATTTTTAGTTATAAGTTAATGTTTTAGTTATTATTTGCATTCAATATAAATATTAACATTAAGTATTATTCCTGTGAAGCATGGAATTCGTTATAAAATTTCATTCCTGATATCAAATGCGGTAGCAACTTATTGAGTTTTTGAAGTTAATATAAGATTTTTCAATTCGAAAGCGAACTGCTCGCAGTTAAAAAAATTGTCAAAAAGAAGTAGGATGAAAACATAAAAAGCTATTTTTTATTTTAATCCTGTTTAAAATAGTTTCTGCTTTTTCACCAAAAATTTTACAAATTTGAATGAAATTTGTATAAAAAATTTCACTAATTTTCAAGGTATTTCAAATACAGAGTATTTTTGTTGTATTAAGAGAAATGAGTAAAAGCTTAACTTTCGTAAAGTTTTTGTAGTACACTTTCGTAACCTTTCATAGCAAAAAATATTTTATATATTTTTGTAACTATACGGATGATTTACATCAAAGTGGCAAAAATTATCTAATTGTGCGACCAGCAGTTCACTTTTGTATTCTAAAATTAATTCCTAACCTCAAAATTTCAAAAAGTTGCTATCGCATTTTACACCAGCAATTGACTTTGATAACAAAAATTATAACAAACTCCATGCTTAAAAGCAATATTACTTAATTTTAATTTTATATTAATAACAAATAATAACTTAAACATCAACTTGAAATTAAAAATATACTAACCTTACCGACAGAAATCTCAGAGTATATGCTGAAGATTTTCAAGGCTCTGAGAAATTCTCTGCAGGCACTCAGGTAGATATATTTAATGGTCCAGATAGCTTGTTTAAATGCTTTCAGGCTTTAAAATGTCGTTTCCGAAATTGAAATAAAAATACGATCATAAATAACAAGCGGAGAGGCTTAAATTGAAATAAAAATTTGATGATAAATAACAAGCAGAGTCCCTGTATTGCGGCGGTACGGGTGGCAAGGTGGTGGTAAAGTAAAAGCGTTAATTCGTATTATCGACTTTGAATTTTGATTCGATTATTATTCCCAACATTGATCCAAAAATACTTGCGCATGCTTGAACTGTGCGGCGCTCATTGGCTGTAGTTCGCGTACGTATTTAAAAATCAAGTAGAGACGTGCACCGTAGCCAATGAACGTCACTAAAATCCAAGCAAGCGCAGATCAAGGCAGCTCCGTTGGGATCATTAACTTCAAGAAAACACGTGTAACGTTCCATTACTGTCTAACTCACGGATGCCTCGTGTCACACGCGTGTAGCTATCAAAGAACGAGCAATCGTGACTATTTTCCACTGCTGTGGCAATTAAAGCAGGAGAATCCTGCTAAGTGATCCCACGAGGTATTTACCATAATGACATAGGACATTATTTGAAGAGATCAAACGAGGGATTTTCCAAAGAAGAATTGCCGTAGAAAATAGGGAGACTCCGTTGAAAGTATCGTACTGACCCCTAGGATATTCTTGTTCGATTCCGGAGAATTTTCCGTCAGATTCCTGAAAGTTTTGCGTTCGACTCCCTTCGCATTTGCGAAAGTCTTTCTTTAGATTCTCGGGAGTTCACCGATCCCAGGTGAAAATCCCCGTACGCAACCTCTAACAGAGTGATTACTAGACAAAATCTAGAAAAATTCATTCAGAATCGTTAATATTAGGTAAATTTAATTTTCCCTTATCACTTATTTTCATAATTTAATACTTCATTATGGAATACGAATCAAAAAAGACTTTTTCTATTTCCCCTCCAAGTCTTTTTTTATAGGGTTCCAAAAGAACCTCATAATTGAAAAATTGGGTTTTGTGAGTTTTGGGGCTAATTATTCTTTTTTGTTGTTTCTTTCAGTACACATTGTTTTTAAATCATAAAATATAATTTTCTAGTGATGATTACATGTTTAAGTCATTTTTTATAAAAATTGGTAGTGTTTATACTTTATACAAATTTGCTTTTGGAATAGAATCATAAAGTGGCGTTTTTTTATGAATTTTTCAACTTGCTTTCAACTTTTTAGTTAGATATTTATAAAAGTAAATTGAAGTTAACAAAAATAATTGGATACACAATGTGCTAATAGATATAGAAATATTCTCTTGAACTAATTCTAGAAAGATTCCTTTTTTCTTAAATTTTCAACTTTCCTTTGACCTTTTAGTTATGAACAAGTAATAAATTAACGTCAACAAGAATTCATTTTTAAATGGTCATCATTTTCACAGAATAAAGTCTTTTTAGTATTTTGCTAACGTTTTAGAAATATGAATTCAAACAAAACGGCTCTTAGTGAAAAGGATAAGGAAAATTTACCTTCAACATGACGTATATATAGAAAATTTGAAGCCTTTTTTAAATATTTCGTTCTATTTCGGAAAAATATATTCACAAAAGAATAAAGAGATTGCCTAAAAAATAAATCTCTCTAAGATTTATTTATTACTTATTCATAACTAAAAGTGAAAGCAAAGTTAATCACTTTAGAAAAAACGGCTATTTTCCAACATGATTCAAAAGAATATAATTATAAGTAATAACGAATTGTTTAAAGAATTATTTTTGTTAATTTGAATGTCTTTTTAACTGGCTATAATTAAAAAGTGATCAAAGAATGAGAAATTTTAGAAAAAAGCATAAATTCTAGCATTATTTATTATTCTTAGAGAATATTGTCATAAATAATAATAATTCATTTTTTAACGATTATTTTTGTTAACTTTAATTGATTATATTGTTTCGCTTTAATTTAAAAGTTAAAAGCAAGTTTAAAAATTCTGAAAAACCTCGACTTTATAACTGTTCTGAGAGGAAATTTCTATAGACAATTTATTTAAACATTTAATTATCATAAAAAATCTTTTTTATGGTGTGAAGATAACTTTTACTATAAGAAGCCACAAAAAATCATAATTAGAGAGAAAATCTCTCAAACTTTTTTTTTACTTCTGAGTTTTTTTGGGACTCTATGAAACTGACTCAATAGGGGTAAAATTTAAAAAGCAACTTTTTTTCGTGTTCTATAGCTAATTTTGAAGAGAAATGTTGATTTTTTTCTCGATGCTTCTAGTATTTACGATTCTGAATATAATTAACATAAACATCTTTTTTTATGGGAAATACGTGTTCAATTTTAAGGGGCTTGCGAGATCTTTTGACATAACTTTAAAAAAAAAAGGAACATACTACATTTGTTCTGGATTCAAAAAAATACGGAACATGTGGGGAGAGGAAGTGGGGGAGGGGATCGGGTGAGCATGAAACTTCGAGAAAAAAATATTTTGCACTACCCTAGTGTCTATCCAGATGGATGAATTTAAATTCCCGGTCATTTCCCGCTTTTCTCCCGGTCAATTTTTTATTTTCGTAGTTTGGAAATTATACTTTTTTTAATTTTCATGTCCTAATTCAAAATTTTAATTATTTTTGCAAATTCACTGTTCCGTTTTAGAATTATTATTATCATTATTATTATTATTATTATTATTATTATTATTACACCATTAAGCCATTTCACTTTCGGAGTAGGCGTGACTCACTCGGCAGGGGAAAGGAGTAGTGTGTGGATGGGATAGAGATTTTTCAGATTGATCCAGAATTCTCGTGCTATTTAAGTAA
>NC_046659.1:73822453-73826678 GCF_010883055.1 Belonocnema kinseyi | reverse complement strand
TATCAGCCTTGGAGGAGATTATGTTGAGAAATAAAAAAAAAATTCTTAAAAACGTTGTTTTTCTTGGTCAGGCCGGAAACTTATCAATCCACCCTCGTACAGGCAGACAGATAACAAAATTTTAAGATTTTCAGACTCCTCGAGTGACGCCTGTATATATGGATTAGTTACACAAGTTTCAAATTGTTCAAACGAAAAAAACAAAATCAGAAATGCACACCAAGATATTTCCAAGACGAATTCGGAGGTGTTTTTATATTTCCGAAATGACTCTTAGTTTTTTAAAAAGTTATTTACACAATTTCCAATTCCATGTCTACAGGCACACAGCAACAGTACGCTGAGCAACAAATGCGCTAATTTGTTAACAATCGTCTACACAAAATTACATCAAGATATTTTCGAGAAAAATGCATTAGTGCATTTGGTTTTCCAATCCGACGCACATTTTGTTTATAATAATTGCATAAATAGTGTAATTGTTTAATAAATTGCTTAAACACAAAAAAAAATTCACACCGAGATATTTTCGAGACGCATTCCGAGGTGTTTATACTTTTTCGATATTACTTTTTGTTTTATAAGCATTATTTACAGAATTTCAAAATGCATATCTGTAGCAAACTTCAACGTTGTAAAATATCTTGTGTAACGAGGCAACGAATTCTTTTTACGGTCTCTCGGGTTAGCAAAAACTCACGCTCGACAGTAAAAAGATAACTTTGCTGCCTTGGTGTACAATATATGATTATAGTTTCGTGCAAGAAAAGGATCCACTTTTCGATTGTGCTTTAGAACACGTTCGTATTATTGTCAAGCTTAAAGCTCGAGTGGAGGCCTAAGTGGGATGAAAAAAACCATTTAATTTTTAAGTGATTAATGTCGCCCGATTGTTAAATTTTTCTTTGTCTAAACGCTTATGTTAATATGAAGAGCGAAAGAAGTTAATTTTTTCGTTTGTGTTTTTTTTTCATTTTCGTGGCAACATTTTTTCTTTGTTCAGTTTTGCTGGACTGGATGCGCAAGAATTCACAGTGGGACGAAATGAAAAAACAATGTTCAAACGAACCATTTTTCCACAATTCTTTATCGATTTTCAATTTTTGGTTGAAAAAATTCACCATTAAATTCTCAAAATATCTGTTGAAGCCTCAGGTTTGATGCAAAATGGTCGGTGGAAGAAAAAAAATTTGTTGGTGTGTCAAGTTATATTTTATAAACAAATATTTGTAAAAAATAGCCAGTATCATGCATTATGTTTTTGTAAAGTATATTTATGCATATAAATCACTTGTTTAAAGCAATTATTATAAACAAGTGCATGATTTGAACTGTTTTAGGCAGAAACGAACTGAATGTTCTTTCGATTTTCTTTGAATCTCATTGACTGTGATACACATTGATATCAACAATTCATTCAAATTCATAAATGATGGGAAAAGAAGAAATTTAAAGGGAAGACGATTTTACTCTACACTGGAATGCCCAGATCCTGCATATGCTGATTTATATTTATATTATTCGTTGGTAAAGTTAACGAACTACATCAGGTTACAAAAATATATAAATGTACCATGAGGCAATGAGATTGGAAGACAATCGGAAGCCGGTGACAAAAATATATCAATGTGTATCACAGTCAATGAGATTCAAAGATAATCAGAAAAACATTCGGTTTATTCTTGCCTAAAACTGTTCCAAACATGCATTTTTTTATAATAACTGTTCATAAATTTAACTAATTATTTCGGATACCACATTTTCAAGATCACATTTCACCTCATTGCTCTACACGAGCGATTTTGATGCATAAATGAACTTCACAAAACCATAATCCACCATACTGGCTATTTGTTGCAAATATTTGTTCATAGCAAATAACTTGACATATTAGCATATTTTTTTCTTCCACCGACCCTTTTGCATCATGAACATCGTTTTTTCATTTTGTCCCACTGTGGAGTGTTCGAAAGCTAAAAAAATATCATCTAGTAAAGTTAATTGCTTTAAATAAATCAAATCAACAAACTATCTAAATGATGTATTTTTAGTTTTCAAATGTTATTTTTGCATCTAAATTATTTGATTTTATTGACAAAATGATTCTCGATCATCAAAACTTGACCCTCGATATTTTTTATATTTTTATCGATAAATCACATCAATAAATTACCAGTGCGGTCATTTGAAGGCAGTGAGAATTTTTTTTCTATTTCATGAAAATCATGTTGTCCGTGATGCGTAAGGAGGAAAAAGTATAACCCCATATTTTTTATTAGTTTTCTAAAAAAAATTATATAAACAAATACACAGTGTGAAAATTTATTGGCAGAGATGAATATTTTTTACTCTTAATTTGGTCAAGTTGAGCAGTCAGTGATATTTAATGATAAACATTTTTGATCCTATTTATTTGATTAGCTTTGTAAACAAATTCTATAAATAAATGATTAGTATGAACATTTGAAGGAAGAAAAAATTTTTTTCTTCTTCTAAATTTTGCTTCATTGATTTTATAAACTAATTCTATGAACAAATTCTTAGTGTGGATAAGTACAGGCAGAAAAAAATCGCATTTTCGCTTAATCCTCCCTTTAGTTACATGGTCAGTAATGTTTCTCGATGTTAATTTTATAAACATATGGCAAAAATCACGTTTTAAAGCATAAAGTGAATTAAGAAGTTTTTATGTCATGAGAAAGTATAATTATTTGGTAATCTGAATATGGTAAATGTGGGTGCGGGAACTGAATGAGTGAATATAAATCAATTTTTTAAGTTGCGTATAACTTAGTGAAATTAAAGGCAATGTATAAAAAATGTAAATTAAAATAATACTTTTCTGTTATTCTACTATATTTACTGTACTATTTAGAATATTTTGTGGAAATTATAATGGAGGAAGACCTCGGGTATCCAGAAACTATTTTGTCGGAAATTTTCAACCTAATCTGTAAAAAATTAGCGACTGGGTCCTTCACCACGAAAATTCACCTACTCCTTCATTGCAGCATATTGAGCAATTTCTGGTGAAATACGCACCTGGGAATATAGATGTCATAAAGGCGCTACAATAATACTTCGAACTCGAAAATCTTCAGACTACTGACTAAAGTCATGTGTCCGTCCGGCAGGCCCTATTTTTTCCTGATTTACGTACCCCCAGTTGCCCCCACCCCTTTCATACGTTTCTCATAATATTCACTTTCATACTACCTATGGGTAAATGCTTACACTAAAGCAACACCAAAGGGTTTAGGTCTCGTACTATTTTTATAGGGGGTTTCATGCCCTTTTTATTGGACTTGACTGTGTTTGAAGGAAAACAATTTGACCTTTAAAAATGAAGTTAATATGTTATAATAAGTAGAATTTTAAGTTATATCTGGATTTGGGAAAAAAGCATAATTAAATATAATTCTGACTTGGAAAAGTGGATTTTCCAAAAGAGTGGTAATGACAATCCAAAAGGAGTCCACACACATATTGGTTAAATTGAGATTATTAGATAGAAAATTCTGAATAATTCAAATAAATATCCTCACCAGATGCTTTTTATGATTCATATTTTGGATTATGCCAAAATAGTTCAAATCCTCAAAAAATGTCTTAATTCTACCTGGAGCAAGGACACACTTTTTCCTCACAACTTTGGTCGCTGAATACGAATCTGAAATATTTGTATTACGACAAGTTTTTCAGAAAATTTACAACAAGAGTATTTTCATCCATTTTCAAACAAGTCGTGAAAACCTTAAATTTTTTGCAAGTAAATTTAGAATTGGAATTTACCGAACGTTTTGTTATCTTCTAAAAATCAGGCAATGTGGACTGCTGAGTTTTGCTGTGCCACCCTTTAATATTGAAACAATATTGAAACAATATTAAAACAGTCAAGTTTTGAGAAAAATTATAATTATAATTATAATATAATATATATTATTATTAATATATGATATATATTATATGTAATATAATATAATTATCATTATAATATTATAATTATAATTAGAATTATAATTTTTTTGCAATTTTAAATTAGATCACGGAATTATTGAAAAAAAAATAATTTAGATTTAAGATAAGGAACTTTTTTTAAAGAATTATAATTCTACCACGCTGGATCGTACCAATATACAAGAGAAAGGGAGATAAAAGCGAGTGCAATAATTACAGAGGGATTAGCTTATTAAGCACTGTAAGTAAAATATATTCAAAAATACTT
>NC_046659.1:73816358-73822353 GCF_010883055.1 Belonocnema kinseyi | reverse complement strand
CTATCTAAGGATGGTACTATAGAACGCCACCTCAAGGTAGGCCTAGTGGCGCCATCTCTTGGTCAGGCCGGAAACTTATCAATCCACCCTCGTATGTCTGTACGTGAGGGAGGAATCAAAGCGAGAGAGCGAGCGAATCTTAATCTACTTATAATAATACATAATAATAAATACTTTCAAATCTTTACGCTTTTAATCGAGGGGACTTCAGTCTCCTTTTTCCTTTACTTTCACTTCTCTTCTATCTCATACTCATGTTGCCATTTTTTCACCCACCCCTAGTACCTTCACCACATTCTTTTACCAGCCTCCTTTATCTTCCATTTCTATTCTACATCCTTCCAATACATGTTCCAATGTTTCCTCCCCCCATTCATATATTCTGCACTTTCGGTTATCTTCCTTTTCCCACTACACCCCCTCCCTTACCTCGTTACCCAATCTAAATCTTGCTATTCTGGTCTATGTTCTTCCATTACATCCCTTCTGTAAATACTTTGGTACTCCTTCCTTTTTTATCGTCTTATACCATTTATTATATTTTGATTCTCCAATCATCCCCTATATTTCTATTGGTTGTCTTTCTCCTTCCTTTTAACCAATTCTTCCCCCTCCTATATCTTCCCCCTCCAATATCTTCCCCCTCCTATATCTCTTTTACTAAAAAATTCCCTCCTTCCTTCTTCCTATCTTGTAAGTTCTACCGCTCTCCCTCTCCTCTCTCCTACCTCTTTCAAACACTTTTCGCTGACTACCTTCCCTTAACTGGGTCTCAAATTGTCATACCCTCTAACCCGATCTAGGACTTAATTTATCCCTTTGCGCTTCTTCTCTCAAGATATATCGCGGTGTCTTCCAGTCTACCCCTAGCGTACACCTTATATACCTTTCTTTTAAACTGTCAATCTCTTTCCTTTCCTTTAAAACCCATATCTCAGCTCCATAACCTAATACCGACCATACAAGCGTATCTAAATAACCATATTGTTCTTCTTTAATATTTCTTGATCCTTCTTTTTCCTATTCCACATACCTGTTTCATAATCCTGGCTGCTTTTTTATCATTTCTCTTATATGAGCTCTATGATCTCCATTCATTTGCAAGGTATATCCTAAATATATAAATTCCTTTACTTCTTCTAACTTTACTCCCTTCCATCTTCCAGGCCATTTTTTCTTGTTTCCCCCTCCTTTTCTAAACCGCACTATCTTGGTATTTTCTACATTTAACTTCAACTTTTTTCGATTTTAAGTATTTCTGGATTTGAACCATTAGATCTTCCATCCCTTCTTCATCATCTGCCATTATCACTATATGGTCCGCGTATGCGAGCGAATATATCTTTTCCGCTCCCATCCTAACTTCTCCCCATCCCTTTCTTTTTATTTCTTCTTTTAAGTCTGAGATCAATATATTGAATGAAATTCAGAAAATATATGTTGCCCCTGTTGCCCCATCTTTCAGTATTCCTAAAACCTTGACTATTTATTCCCTTGCTATGTCCTCATCTCTTTCTCTACCATATTTTTGTCCTTTACTAACTTTTTTCTCTACTCCTCCTAGCAAATCCATACAGTATTTGTTCTATTCTTCCATTTCAATATCCTGGTTTACTTTCTTTCTTCTTTCTCTCTCTCCCTCTTTATTAACTTCCTGCCAGACCTATGAATATTAATTTCGTTAACCAGATATTTCCAACAACAACAAATCTTAGAGCATTTTCAAATTTTATATATTTTTGGGCAAATTTACGTATAGATTGGTAGAAGACTTGAAAATTATCCAAAGAAATTTTCAATTTCGATGGAAATTAGAAAAGTTATATGCGTTTGAAAATTAAAAAACTTTTCAAAAAATAGAGATCAATATTTTTCTGAGAGATTAAGAAATTTTATTCAAAGTTTTCACTACATATCAAATAAACTTAGAAACTCTCAAAGTCAATTCTCAAAGTCAATTCTACATTCAACGGACAACCCTTATCCCCCTACTCACCCCATGCACCCCTTACAAAAATAAAAGCTTCACCACTTTTATGCAGTGTTTTTGGGAAAAATCCCAAAAATAGAAATCAAGAAAAATACATATAGATATAGATTTTTGGGATCGCTGATTTCGAATCCCAGGTCCGTTGATTAAAAATTTGTCATAAGGACAACCGCAGGATTTCGCCGGGAGCGGGTGCTAATCTGGAAAATTGCACCCGCTCCCAGCGAAATCGCGATAAAATTTCAGCCACAACCACGTCGCACGGCCGTGAGTTAGGTGGTTACAGTCTGTAAAGGAATCAATACGACGATCCAGCAAACGCCTCGTGCACTCTAAGAACACGGAGCGACCCAAGGACTACCGCCTTCTGCATTTTTCCCACAAGTGTTTTAGCATATTGTTGACACGCAGGGATGCTTTTTAGTCCATTAGCAAGTGAAAGCTTGGCACCTCCAAGAGCGCCGATGATAAGGACGATTAGTTTAACAGAACATTCCGGGTACAATCTTTGCAAGGCCCTTATAACGTCTCGATACCTCTCTTTCTTTTCATTCTTCTTGGTTATGATGTTTTTGTCAGCTGGTGCCGAAAATTCGATAACGAATATGGTTCGTTTCTCGAAGTCAAGAAGAACCATGTCAGGCCTCGAGTGAGCAACAGTAACAATTGTCGAGAATATAAAGTTCCAGTATATGCGGCACTTCCCATTCTCGACAATTGACTCGATTTCCCTAGGAACATTTAGAGGAGCGATATTAAAGTTAATGCCGTAAGAGTTACAGAGATGATAATAAAGCACACTTAGTGCCGCATTGTGCCTTTAGATGTAGGTCGTTCCCGAGTGAGTTGGACAAATAGATAGTATGTGAGCTAAATGCTCGTGGTGTGCATGGCACGCCCTGCAGCTAACATCAGGATTGTCTTGGCTCAAAATGTGGTTACGGTATGTTAAGCTGGAAATGACACCGTCTTGGCATGCAAAAATGAAACCCTCCGTACCAGACTTCAATCCGGGCGATTCAAGGAAAGCAAACGTTAGCTCACCAGACATTGACTGATCCTTCACATTTCTATGGAAGATACCGTGCATCCTTTTATCAAGGAGCTGTTCACGAAAGTTTTTCTCCTGTGCTTTCTTAATCCAGACTTTCAGGAGTGAGTACTCGAGATAGATAAGATTTGATGCATTTTGCTCACCCCTAATACTGAAGTCAAGTCCGAGTGTTTTAGCAGCCTCCTCCGCTGCTTTGTACAGAAACGCTCCTTTGCCCACTTCTTCGTGATTCCTGACCATTTTAAGAAGAGGGTCTCTTCCCTTTGCAACTCTATGTGCTGCACCCAGAATAATCCTGTTGTGAAGACATTCAAGACTCAATATTCCGCGACCACCTTGACGGCGTGAGATGTACAGTCGCGGAACGAAAGACTTAAGATGCATGCGTTTGCTCATGTACATAACCTTTCTTGTCCCGATATCAAGGGATCTGAGCTCGTTCTTCGTCCATGGAACTACTCCAAATGAATAGAGTAGTAACGGGACGGCATCATGTTCGTTGCAGATACTTTGTTCCTCGCCGACAGTTCGGAAGACCAAATCTGTTGGATGAGACGTTTTTATCTGCTTCGGAGAGTATCCTTTATAGATGTCACATCCTAAATGCGGCTCTGTGGCAGGCCCAGGTATGTATAAGTCACTCCAGCGCAAAGGTGTCGTATAGCGCTTCTATCAACGAGCTTAGGATCTTTAGGGATGCCATTAAGTTTTCCTCACTTCAAATAAACCTTGGCGCATCTGTCTAACCCAAGTTCCATTCCAATTTCCTTAGTATATCGTTTGACAATCCCTAGAGCTAGATGTAGTTGCTCTTTGTTTTTAGCATAGATCTTAAGATCGTCCATGTGAAATACATGAGTGACCTTGTACTTTCGATCTGCAGGTTTGGCGCACAAGTACCCGTCGAAATGGGGAAGTGCTAGAGATAGTGGCAATAATGTAAGGCAAAAGAGGAGTGGGCTCATGGTGTCGCCCTGAAAGTCACCTCTTTGAAAGGTGACCTTGTTAGTTGTCACACGATTTTTTCCAGATGAGATAGTAAATCTGGTTTTCCAAAGCGGCATCAATCTCTCTGTGCACCTAACTATTTGCGGATGAACCTTTAAAATTTCCAAAAGACAGATGATAAGTCTATGGGAGGTCGAATCGAAAGTTTTCCGATAATCAATCCAGGCCATCGATAGGTCACGCACAGCAGGTTCTCCCGACATATAGCTACGCCTTTCTTCGAGCCTCGTTGTTCATATATTTCTTGCCACACAGGTTCAATTGCCCGAACAATCCTATCATTTAGGATAGCTGTGAATATCTTATAAAGTGTGTTCAGACAAGTTATTGGCCTATAATTCTTCGGGTCAGCTAAGTTGCCTATTTTCGGCAGGAGTATTGTGCGCCCTTCCACCAACCACTCCGGAATCGGCTCTTCCGACGTCAAATATGAGGTAAAAATACTGTCCAAATGCTGATGGGTTGAAAAAAACTTTTTCCACCAAAAGGTTTTGATACAATCTGGTCCCGGTGCGGAATAGTTCTTCATCCCTCTTAATATTTTTTCCACCTACTCGGTAGTGATGGGTGGGCATTCTTTATCAGGTGTTATGGGGGCAAAACATAACTCCTAGAAGCTATTTATATTTTCTGAGTCTTCGTCCAGTCTATGCTGCAGTTCGTAGACTTCTCTCCAAAATACTTCAACCTCCTCTGGTTTGGGTGGGTGTTCGACAGTAAGTGAAGGGTGTTGGAAGAGTCGAGATGGGTCAGAGAAAAACTGTTAATTTTCTCTGGCCCACCTCTCCTTCCGCTCTAGACTTCTCTTAGCGTCAGATAGTATCCATGATCTCTCAACAATATGCAGCCTGATGGTCAGCAGCTTCGACTTGTTAAGCGTGTGATAAAGGGTCCGGAGTTCGCGCGCGAACTTTCGAACCTTGGCGGTAAAATTCCTACCAGATTTGATGTAGTCAATCACACACTGAATGCGGGACGCGTACTGTCTTGCCCAGCCTATCTTTATGGCAAGTTGATGCATTCGTGTTTTAGGCTTATGATCAACTGTTGTTTTTGTTTGATACGGTTCGCATCGGCCAAAGCTCTCGCTGCATTATACACACAATAATTAATAGCCCAGAGGTCGGATTCTCCGGAAAAATGTCCATGAAGCTCGTCATGCGTTTCAGCCAGATCTGTAAGCTTGAGAAAGACATGGGTGTTGATATTTCTCCGGGTCATAAAGCATAGCTCTTCCTCTATCGCACGGCTATCCGCCGTTGCGCTTACTGTCATCTCTCTTTTTCTGTTGCCGACCTGCTCTCGCTGTGGTAGAGTAGGTTCCTTCGCTTACATAGCCCCTTTTTTTGAGTAGGTTGGCATAGTTTCGCAGGCGTTGATTCGAAACGTTCGATAGCTCTGGGTATTTCTCGCACCACAGACCATGCAGTCGTGCCATGTAACCCCGTTCCGGGGCCACACTCGCATCGTAGCACTCTAGCAAGTCGTGATTCAGTCGCTCCGTCCACCCAAAGGTCTCGAGATCCCTCCGGTCCATCGCATTGAATCCATTTTCATTGGCTCCCCCAGCTCTAGATTGGTCGGCATTGTTGGCCGACCTATTGTCGGGAGCCCTGCGCGTTCTATTGTTTTGAACCACACTTACTACAACTATGTTTGGTGTTGTCATTGTTGTTCCCACGAGAAGCTAGGGAAAGGGGTTCGTCCATCCTTGTAGAGCCCCGCATGCAAGGATAAGGCTGCGTACTCTGAGAGTTCGCCCGGTATACCAGAGTCACCGTTCTAGACACCTTACCCAGGTGCCATTCAGCTTTCGGCACGGTTTTCACACCTCCGCTTGTTGGTTAATTCCTTCGGGACCACCCCTGGACAATTGTCCGCGACTGCCTATTTATTTTTGTAACCATATTCAGCAGAAACCCTTGGTACAGGGACCCTCTATC
>NC_046659.1:73804185-73816258 GCF_010883055.1 Belonocnema kinseyi | reverse complement strand
GTTTTTAGGAAAGTTAAAGTCAATTCAAAAGAATTTCTACCACAGGCCCAAATCTAAATGGGCCAAAAACCATCCTTAGGTTTTTTTCCTTTAGGTTTGCTCCTTCTTTCTCTATTGGAAAAAGATTTTTAAAAGTGGGAACTTTTCAAAAGTTTGAAAGACAACTTTTTAGGTGTTTTAGACATTTTTTTCAAAGTTTTAGGTAAACGACAAAAATACTTACAAATTAACCTCATGGTATTTTTAATTTCGATATAAATTAAACAAGTTATATGTTTTTTAACATTTTGAAAATTTTCAAAAAATGGAAAAACAACATTTTTTGATAGAATAAAAAATTTCAATCATGAATTCTACTGGATATAAAATATATTCCGAAACTATTCTATTTAATTTTTTAATTAGAACAAAATTAAAAAAGTTACATCATGTTCGAAAATAAGTCATTTTTGTTTTTAAGAGATGCGTAAAGCGTTAGTTGTAATAGATTCTAATCAAACCATTGCATTCCTCTCGAAAATATCTTGATGCTTTTTTTTAACCATTTTTTAAACACTTTTTAACAAATCTGACACATTTTTCAATACATTTGCTATGTGCCGCATCGAGATATTTTAGAGAGGAATGCAATGGTTTTGTTCATTTTGCAATCCGACAATTATTTTGTTCATAACAATTGCAGAACGATAAAAATCAATGTAATTTTTTTTTAAATTTTCAAACAAAAAAACTGCATCGAGATTTTTCCGGGACGAATCTAGGGGTGCTTTCATATTTTTTATATGACTATTAGTTTTTTTAATTAATTACGTAAGTTTCAAATGCATATCTGTGGCAAACTTCAAATTCGTAATTCATCAAAGTAGATTTGTCTTAGAACTGAAGTTTGAACGAACGGAATTGAAGCCAACGAATTAATGTCTCTATTTAGTATTTAGTCAGTTAGAAATAAACAACAAATGTGTTTTTTTTTTATTAAAACATGCCTAATTCTTATCTTTTCAAACTTGTCTAACCCGTTTTTTTTTGCAAAGAGAATTGACACTATAATCTAATTTTTGAGCGGGAAGGGCGAGTGTCACAATCAGAATGTAATCATCAAACTCGAAGGTGTGTTGAGATCTTCTTTAAAAACAAATGGAAAACAAATTTTAGTTCCAATTTGTGACTCTAATTCCTTTAGAAGTTTAAACCACAGTTGTTGGTTTAGAAAACTAGAAAACTAGAAAACTAGAAAACTAGAAAACTAGAAAGGGCCAGGCTAGTTCTGTTAAACTATTTTGGCTGATATCCATATAGTAATTCTTCATTATATATAATGCAACGCCATCTTCAGAAAGTTGATTTGAGTTATACTAACTAAGGCCCGACCAGTTCTTGAGTAGGGCTTTTCGGACATGTGCGGTAAATTCGGACATCCTTAAATTCCCTAATTAATTAGATAAATTACTCAAAACTCTTCCAAGATTCTGGAATCTGTTCAAACCCTCTTTACATGTCCGAAATTGCCCCAATCGACAGTGTATGAAAAATATTACTTTAATTTTTGATTTTTTTTGATAAATAAAAGAATAATTAAACTATTTTCAGGATTCGGTTAGGTCACTTTGATACAAAGTTTTATTTTATTTTATTCAAAAAAGACGTTTCAATCGGACCATAATTGTCCTCTGAAAATCAATTTGTTCACAGAGGTTTTTTTTGTCCTACTGTGCTCCCTGACATTTGCATTGGTGAACGTAACATGAAGCACTACTGTCCGAAAGAAAATCTTATAATATGTATAATTAAGTAAAATCAATTATAAAATTACTTGCTACGACAATTACTATAAATTATTAAATATTTGATCATAATTTTATGTACTTAATCAACGTTTTATGTCCTTGTAGCAAAAAATTATATATAAAACTTTAATACGTGTCCTTAATAAAAATATTTCTTATCATGATAATTTTTTTAGACATTGTGTTAATTTTAATATTATTTAATATTTATTATTGCGGAAAATCTTTATCAAAAATTAACATTAACTGGTTTTCAAGAAATCTTTAAAAAAAATTGAATAGGGAAAAAGATTGTATTCCACTAAGGAATGTTTATTTCTTTTATTTAGTTGTAAGTAGTTTATACTCGAGTTTCATTTGAAATATTTCGAGAACTATTTATTGTTTGCAACAATAATGATTGATAACAAAATCAAACTGTTTTAGTGAATTCTGTGGCTGCGATACCTTTCCAATCACGCCGGAATATCCGGTTAACAATAGTGCAAAAATGTGTAATAATGCGTAATAAGACGCATCATTGCGTAATAAGACGTAATCGGGATTACTATGTGCACGTTTTCAATTATTGAAATCCCCCTCGTCAATCAACGCCGTTAAGCGAGAAAAATTAATGGGCGTTTATAGAATCCAGCTCCTCAATTTCCCCCATTTTAATCGTATGCGTCACCTCACGTGCCTTTGGTAATGGTTAATTAATAAATGAGGATTAAGTGAACAAAACATAATAAATCAATTTCTTCATCATAACAAAAACTAGTTACGCATCGTTAAAGCATTTTGAGGATCCAGGAAATATCATTTCACAAATAATTCTAAATATGGAAGAGCCAGATAGATGGTTTCATCTTCATGATCTTACTCAATTATTTGTTTCTTTTAAGGTATTTTTGAGATATAATATTTTCCTAATTATGGAGGAATCATCTCGGATGGATTTATCATCTTTTATTCGCTTATTCCTGAAATACACTGAAAATTCCATTTAAGTAACTCCCAATTATTTCGTTCCCAGAATTTCTGTCCTCGGCATTTGGTGATGCGCTGACCCGGGTATCTAAATAGAGGCGGTACTCAGTCAAGCGTGAAAAACAGCATGAGGGCCGCACTTCCAGCGTATTAGTTGCATAAGGTTGAGCCATGCGTCCAACTACAACAGAAATGTTTCATGTGGCCCTACCTGTTTATGTTCGAAAAGAACGAATGCTGTGTTTGATTTAAGTGAAGGCTATTTATGATCAGAACGGAAACCGCACCTAAATTAGATTTCCAGTGTATTAACCGATTTGGATGAAATTTGGGGCAATTCTACATGTGTTATTCGTACCAGAATCACGAATAGAAAGAAATGATTTTAAAAAAATAGCATTAAGTTTTCAATTCATTCAATTTCAATTTATAAGTTTCCTTTACCAAATGCCTGCACAAGAAACATCAAGGGATTTACAGCTGGCTAAGGTGCATCCCAATTCCCAACCCCTTATAAAGAAAACCTCATTTGTTGGAAGGCAGCATCCGAAAGGGAAGGATTGGTAGATCTGATTAATCCCTAACTCTATATGTTTTTGGGGTCGCTGAATTCGAATCCGGTGTCCAAATAACCATGTTCGCTCGTATTTTTCTGAAAAACGAAAAAATAGACCTAAAATCGACAAAAACAGCGATTTTTCAGGTATATTTTTGCAAAAAAAAATATATTTTCTCACCCGGTGGACTCAACCAACATATTTAGATGTATTTTGGGTCGCTGAATTCTAATGTGAGGCCCAAATAACTAATTGGGCTCATAATTTTTCGAAAATCGCAAAAATAGACGTAAAATCGGCGAATACAGCGATTTTTCTTGTATACTTTTACAACAACAAAATTTGTCAGGCCCAGTGATCTAAATCCGCATATCCATATGTTTTTGAGGTTGCTGAATCCGATTCCGGGGTCAAAATAATCCAGTTGGCATATTTTTGCAAAAAAAAAAAAATATATATCTTCATCCCCGGTGGACTTATCCAGCATATCCTTATGTTTTTTGGGTCATTGATTTCGCTTTCGTTTGGTACCTTGATTGCCTTCATCTCGTTATAAACTCCAACAGTAGTCAGCCATCATGTTGATATCTCAACATCTCTGATATCGCCTCTCCATTTCTTTTATATCCTGGTGGAAGCGTTCGCCTTGCTCTTCACTAAAGTTTCCCAGGTTGTCTGGACACTTATTTATATGCGAATAAAGAAAATGTAGCTTCAAATTCAGAAGGCAGTCTAGTTTACCAAAATTTGTTACCATTTCTGAAACCAGATTTTGATAGTCTGGACTTTTCTCATTACCTAAAAAGTTTTTTACAGCATTTTTAAAACTAAGCCAGGCATCTTTTTCAGTGCCAGACATTTTTGTAATGAATTCTTCGCACATAAATAAGTTTCCAGATAACCTGGGAGACTTTAGTGAAGAGGAAGGCGAACGTTTCCATCAGGATATAAAAGAGATGGAGAGGCGATATCAGGGATTTTGGGATATCAACATGATGGCTGACTACTGTTGGAGTTTAAAATGAGATCAAGTCAATCAAGATACCAAACGAAAGCGAAACCCACTACGTAGGTCTTTTGAGGACAAAAGGGTTCGATACAAGCGATTTAAAGAAAAATAAAAAATAAAAGAACCCTATAAGCGTGAGAGGCAAGGGAACTCACGGTAATACAGCACCCAAAAGGAACAGAATTTACTACGTCCACGTCGTTGTTCCCTGGTAACGCTGAAAGTAAATCAAACTTATTTACAAAAAATACTACTTTTGCCATGCAAGGTGACTAACGCAAATTAAAAACCCCGAAACGTGAGAGGCAAAGGTAATCTACAGTGAACGACAATCCCAGTCGAGGAAGATAAGGTTTAAAGCTTTTCGTCGATCTTATGTCTAATTTTGTGTTTTTCGACGAAATATGAGCCAACTGGTTATTTTAACCTCGCAATCAGAATCAGTGACCCCAAAAACATAAGGATATGGTGGATAAGTCCACCGGGGGTGGAGATATATTTTTTTGCAAAAATATGCACGAAAAACCGCTATTTTTTTGTCGATTTTACCTCTATTTTTGCACTTTTTAATCAAATATGAGCCAACTGGGTTATTTTGACCCCGTATTCGGATTCAGCGACCCCGATAACATTAGGGTATGCTAATTTAGACCACCGGACATGAAAATTTTTTTTGTTGCAAAGGTATACAAGAAAAATCGCTGTATTCGCCGATTTTACGTCTATTTTTGCGATTTTCGAACAAGTACGAGCTAAATTAGTTATTTGGGCCTTAGATTCGAATTTAGCGAACAAAAAGACATATAAATATGTTGGTTCAGTCCACCGGGCGAGAAAATATATTTTTTTTTGCAAAAGTATACCTGAAAAATCGCTGTTTTTGTCGATTTTACGTCTATTTTTTTGTTTTTCAGAAAAACACTAGCCAAATTGGTTATTTGGACACCAGATTAGAATTCAGCGACCCCAAAAACATATAGATATGCCAGTGTAGTCTGTCGGACGGACCACTATTTTTTGTGTGTCGGTGTTATCAATCCTCCTGCTCCCGTATGGCCCCCTTCTAAACTCCTGACCCTTTTCTGAACTAACCCAACCACTCTAATCGTCGTATTAATGCACCAGTGCCACCAGCCAACTCGCACAGCCTAGCAAGTGCGAGTGAGTGAGCAGCTAGTTCCTTTCGCTAGCGAACTGACATTGGAAGGACGCACGTAGAAGCGGCGGAAAAGGCTGGGAAAAAAGAAGAGATTTTGCAGTTAGTAAATAATGATAAAGAAAACGATGGAAAAAAATAAAACAGGATATGAAGGTGGTTATTCAATGGTTATTAACAAATTATTAAAATTATATTTATTTTCACATGGAGTAAATATTTAAACATTTCTTTTCTCATAATACCAATTTAGAACGTTTTAAAATTATTGATACTCACAGAACAGTTCAAACATTAAATCCTTCTTATTGTTAATAACATACACAAATCATGAATTTTTTTCATGAAAAATAGTTACGATAGAATATTTATTTGACAACTCTTTAGCAACAATAACAATTAAAAATTACAGACAGATATAATTTTAAAGAAATTACTTCGCAGGTGTGTAAAATCTGATACATTAAACTAAATAATATGTTTCTACGTGAAAGTGACTACTTTTGAAATTTATTCATAATTTATAATTTAAGAATGTTATTAAAAATAAGAATTTTTTATTCCAAATATACATTGATCATTAGTCATTTCCAAATATACGCTGAATTTGTTTGATGAAAAATCAAGGTATAAATATGTGACAATTGTAAAAATTAATATTTATTCAATAATTCGTTAATAACAATATTAATTACGAGTTAAGGACACATTTACCGAACTCAATATTACTATTCATTTGTTTGGAACATTTTGAAGTAAAAAAGGTACTTTTTTCTTTGTGAAAGTGACTAATTTTGGAATTTTCTCGTAATTTTTGTTATCAACAATGAGAAATATGTAACACTTTGAAATGTGTGATTATTAATCAATTTAAATCATATTTGGAAATGATTTTATGAAAAAAACAATATACGCCTACAGAAAAGGTGAAAAAATTTATCTTCTATTTATTAAAATGGTTATGTCAAGAGTTATTGTTAATATTAAGTGATTATTTATTACTTGTGCTGTCGCTATGCAGCTACAGAGAAAAAGAAAAGATTATTTATTATTGAACTTGCATGATACTTAAATTGTTGTAGTGTTTTACGGCTCAGATTTATTAACAATAATATGCAAACATCTTTATTATATTCTAATTTCAAATTCTGAATGAATCATAAAACAACAACAAGACTGATTCTAAATCTAAATTTCTGATTATTCTAAATACCTTAAACGCTTCAGGAATGTTGAGAAATAAACTGAAAGTTTACTCAATTCCTGAATATCCCGGGAATTTAAAGAATAGGTAACATTTGAATAAAAGATTTTCCTAACCTTTGATTCAGATTATTTTGTCAACAATTTATTTTTAACTTCAGTTATCTCCACTTTCTTGATCAATATCAAAACTGAAAAACAATTTAATTGCTTTCAATATTCGTGTTGCTCAATATGAACAACTTACGGTTCAAGTTTGTTTCGGTACAGTTTGACACCATTTTGGTGCAAAATGAAATCCTTTTTTTATGTAGGGTCTTATCTTTAACCCTGATTTTTCTAAATTCCAAAGACATATTTAGTTATTAGTACACTAGTTGATTATACCGTATATACTATTAATAGAAAATATTTTTTGTCAATATTTTATACTTCATTATTATTGCAAAAAACAGGTGATATTTTCTAACACCGAATCACTTTATACGATTAAAATCGATAATTAAGTTCTTCCTTGGGTTTATTCATTAAAATAAATTTTCAAACAGTGAACATAGGGTGGATCGAAAACCACGTTTTTTTCTGTATTACAATTCTAATAGCGCGAAAAACTTGCGCATAGGCGTCAGTATATAAGGAAAAATTTTTTATTTAAATTTTTCAAAATTTGAAATGGTTCAGAAGGCCTAAAGTTACAAAAAAAGTCAAAATACCGATAATTATTCAAAAACATGCAAAAATTATTTTAAAAACTTTTTTGTTCTAATAGTGAAAAAAGTGTTATTAAGAGTGTCCTTAATGGATGCAAAAAATAATTAGACCCATTACTGTTTAACTGAATTCGCGCAAAAGGCCTAAAGTTGCGGGTTGTATCCTAAACAAAAGATATTTCATGATTTTCGACGATTTTTAAACATGTGCCAAAACCCATCAAAGTTGTATTTTTTATTTGTAATGGTGTAAAAACTATTCAAAATAGTTTTCCTAATCCATAAAAAATACTTTCAGACCATAACAAATAAAAAAACAACTTTGATGGGTTTTGGCACATGTTCAAAAATCGTCGAAAATCATGAAATATCGTTTTTTTACGATACAACCCGCAACTTTAGGCTTTTTGTGCGAATTCAGTTAAATAGTAATGGGTCTACTTATTTTTTGTATCCATTAAGGACACTTTCCATAACACTTTTTTCGCTATGATAACAAAAAAGGTTGTATTTTTGGTCATTTTTGCATGTTTTTGAAAATTACTGGTATTTTTACTTTTTTGGTAACTTTAGGCCTTCTGCGCGATTTCAAATTTTGACAAATTTATTTTCTTATTTTCCCCTTAATAATGACGCCTATGCGCAAGTTTTCCGTGCTATTAGAATTGTATTAGAGAAAAAACGCGTTTTTCGATCCACCCTAGTGAACAAGCTTCCTCTTTCGATTTTTTATCTGTAAAGGAAAAAAAATTATGATTTTAATCATTGCTGTTTATTTTTGTACAGCGAATATTCTAATAATGAAGTACAAACAACTTACCATAATACACTACATTACAAAGCGCGAATAATTAATCATCGTACTTATGAGAATACCGTAAAATACGACATTGATTTTTGGACGACCTGAAACAAGGTTTCAAATTACGGAAAGATTAAATCAATCGATTTTTTAAAATAAATGTTCTTACCGCCGCAAAATTCTGTATTGAATATGTGTACAATGTTGCGGCTGTAAATGTGCAAGGGATTGCACATATTTTCATTAAATTTAATTAACATATTGTTATCAATTTAATTTATATCAAAAACGACAAAAAAGTCTTATAATTTTCTTTCTGCTCTTTTTTAGCTTCCTTTTTTGCATTTAAATATTACATGCTGTCATCAATCAATGCCAGAGCTGACATCAATCAATTGTTGACAAGGCACACTAAGGTAGAAGAGATGAAACATCTGGCAAATAGTAAAAGTCATAAACCTGATGGTTTCAAACAGTCGATCTAACTTCATCACTGTCTAATATTATAATTTTCAATTATTTATTATATTACACATGATTATTATATGTATTGCGATATAAATCATATTGTTTACCTGAACCCCTGTGACACTTAGAATTAACATATTGAGAGCCAAGGTCACAAAGAAACAAGTTGAAAAGCAATCACAGATATCATTCGCGAATCTTAAACAGGTTCAAGAAATTGAGTTAAGAATTTAATTCATGGGTCGTCATTTCTTGATAAATAATACAAACTTTATAATCCTTCTGTGATTCCGGACACAAAATTTAATCTCCACATTAATATCGTCTTGTAGTTTATCTTCATTGTTTATAGAATTATAGATAACATTGTTCAAAATACTCTTTAATTTAAATCTGTATAAGTTTCATTAGTATACAATTTTTTTAAATAATTTAATTTTGAACTAATGTACAAGAACTATTTACCCTAAAATTTCATAAATTCCACAGGCGTGCTGAAAAACTACTATGAAAAACGTATCCACGCCCACAAAAATAAGTGCAGAAACAGTAGTGGAGATGTAACCATGTATGAAGATGTAATAAAAATTATTTTCCACGTCTATATAATATTCTGTGGGGAACAACGCTTTCCTGGGTCGCGATTCATTCAGTGGTAGGAGAAAGTTCATCAACTGAGGAAAAACTTGCAAGACAAGCTAAAAAATATTGTGGAGAATACGTAGCCTAATCAAATTTTGTAAAATATGAAAAGAAATTAGTAATAACTGGTAATGATTTAAGGACAATGCAAATTCAATTGATTATTTTCACTTTTTATTTTGTATAACATATATTTACTTGCATATACAGCACTACGTTTTTGTCCTTGCCTGGCAGTCTTATGTAGTATTTCTAATTCAGGCCCTGACGACCAAGTAATCCAATCTTTATTTATTTTGGAAAATATCAGCTCCATCTGATAAAAATATTAATTAATTGTTCCGGGATCTTTTAAGGGCATGCAACAGTCAGTCATGTGTCGAATTATTACATGTTTTTATATGCGGTAGCTTTATAATCAGAAAAATTGTTGTTATTGATCTGAAATTTTGTGGAATATAGTTCATAAGGGTACGTCTGTCTTTTCCATTTGAGTTTTTATCTTGCTTAAAAAAATTCCTACATAATATTCACATTTTGCAAATAATAAAACCACTGAATATTATGCACCTCGGGGAAAAAGTCTTACTTCTTCTAAGCGCGCACGATATATTTTTATAACAAATTAATGATTTCTGACACAATTGGAACACAGGTATGGTTACGGTTCACAATTAGTTTTCAATAGAAAGATTTTTAAACATTTCTAATTCCAAAATAAATTTAAATGATACCGACTGTAAAAAAGAAGGAAAAATTTAGAATCTTGCTCTAAATTTAAACTAAGTGTTTTTTTTTTAATTTTTTACAATTCATAAATTTTCCAAAAATTTTTTAAGTAACCATAATTATAAAAAAATTCCTAAATTCATATTCAAAGAAAAATAAAGTTTCCAAAATACTTGAATGTGAACATAAAATTTAAAAAATCGTCTAAAGCATCAAAAATCATGCCTTTCCTTTATAAAAAATATTGTGCTGTGCGCGGCAATCAGGGAGGAGACTTTTTACTTGAGGCTTAATATCGTATTTTATATTTTAGATAATGTTTCGAGTATAATTAAATAAATGAAATAACTTATGTCTACCGACTCTACTTTTTGCACTGAAATGTGTTTAACGTATCTAATGCAAAAAAACAGTAAGAGACCTGAAGAAAATGCTCATTATAGCGTCACATGCAAATGCATAAAAATTTAGACATTTGAATTAAAATATGGAAAGATGTGGCTCATGTGTCTATTGCGAGGAAAAATAGTAGCACACTGATGAAAATACTCATGAGGACCTTGGTATCGAAATACATATAAATTTATGTATTTTAATCTAGAATCACTCTTTTGCTACGTCCAGAGCAAAAGCCACTAGGTTTATGTCGACTTCTTCGTTTGCATAAAGATGTATTTCATGAGTCTAATGCAAGGAAAATAGTAATGCACTAATGAAAATACTCACAAATGCCTTGGTATGCAAAGACATAAAAATATATAGATTTTAAACTAAATTGACCCTGTTAACACACTCAGAGCGCAAATAACTAGGTCTATCGACCTATTCGGTTGCATGAAGACTGTTCTCATGTGCCTATTTCGATGAAAAATAGTAAAATCACGAGGAAAATTCTCATAAAGACGTCGGTATGCAAATACATAAAAATGTAAGTCTTTAAATCTAAAATGATCCTGTTACGACCACCTGAGCAAAAATTACTAGGTCTATCGGCCTCTCTGTCTACATGAACATGTGTTTCATGAGTCTACTGTGTGAAAAATAGTAAAGCCCCGATAAAAATACGCTAAAAAGATTTGGTATGCAAAGAAATACAAATTTATGTCTTCCGATGTAAAATGACACAATTACCATGCCCAGAGCGAAAATTTCTAGGTCTATCGACTTTTTCGTTTGCATGAATATGTGTTTCTCGTGTCTCTTGGAAAAATAATAAAACCCTGATGAAAATGCACTTGAGGACGTCGGCATGAAAATGCATACAAATATATATCTTAAATTGAGTCTGTTACCACCGCCAGAGCAAAAATTAATAGGTCTATCGACCTCTTTGTTTGCATGAAGATATGTTTCATGTATCTATTGCGAGGAAAAATAGTAACACACTGATGAAAATACTCACAAAGGCCTTAGCATGCAAATTCATAAAAATGTATGGCTTTTAACTTGAATTGAGCCTGTTACCACACCTAGAGCAAAAATCACTAGGTCTATCGACCTATTCGTTCATGAGACGTCGGTATGCAAATACATAAAAATTTATGTCTTTTAACCTAAAACGGTCCTGTTAATACCGCTAGAGAGAAAAATTACTAGGTCTATCGACCTCTTTGGTCGCATAAAGATGTGTTTCATGAGTCAACTGTGTGACAAATAGTAAAACCCCGACAAAAATACTGATGAGGGCCTTCGTATGCAAATACATAAAAATTTATGTAAAATCAAACTAACATACGCGATTGAAAACTCTCGAAAAAAGTAGAAGAATCTTAACCGTACCCGTTCCTACAATACCCTTTAACAAGGACTCTTACCTCTCGATTTACTAACTGATTTTTTATATATTTTTGTATTAAAATTAAAATATTCGTATTTTATATATTTATTTTCGATCTTACTTTGTCCATCTTGTAGATGCAATTGATTATCAGAGCAGTGCTTGCGAAATTGTGGGTCCGGATGCAATAAGGGCACATAAAATTTTTTCGTGCGAAAACGAAGTCCCCTGGAGGCTTTAGAAAAAATTTTCGAATTTTAATTT
>NC_046659.1:73763890-73804085 GCF_010883055.1 Belonocnema kinseyi | reverse complement strand
TTTTGAAAATTAAAATTCGAAAATTTTTTCTAAAGCCTGCAGGGGACTTCGTTTTCGCACGAAAAAATTTTATGTGCCCTTATTGCATCCGGACCCACAATTTATAATAATGGGCGGAATACACTCTATGATAATATGCAGGTCTCCCTAGTGTTTTGCCAACCCTGCTAACTAATATTGTAATTTTAAGTTATTTACTTCATGGAAACTTCACTGTATTTCGCAAGTACTTGAAATATCGGTAAAGACCTTATTTTAAAAATTAATACCACAATAGCTGATAAGTTATTTAAATAGATTTTTAGTTCAATTACAAGTTTGAATGCACAGTAGAAAAAATGCAATAAAATAAAAGAAACAGCATGAAAATAAAATGTAGATTTTTTATGTCTCCTTCAAATAATTTTTAAATGAAATTTCTCAAATATATTTCAAAGACAAAATGAGCCTTCTGGAACCGATATTTGAGGTAGTTCCAAAAAACATTTTACACCTTCTTAAGAAATAGGTGAATCTACCTATAAAAACAGTTTCAACCAATTTTAAGTTTAAAGATATTTTAAAAATATTTTTAATCTATTATATTATAAATGTAATTTATTTTTGTTTTTGAATCAAATCAAATATTACCTCTGGCACAAGTAAACTTATAAGAGTAATGTAAAGGAAACTTGTAATCAGGAATTTTCGAATTTTTGTTTGATGCGGCCACTGTTCAATAGTTGTAATAAGGAATATATTCAACTTCCATTTCAAAAGTCAGTACCCAACTAAGTGTTAATCTTTACTTACTCTTCTTCAGAAATTAAATATTCTATTCTCACATAGACTTTCCCATAAGATAATTGTCCGCAATTATATTGCCAAGAACCTAGTTATCTGTTTCCAAAAAGCGATAAAATATGTAGGAATAATTAGCATTAATATTTATCGCTCTCGAGGCTAGAGAGAGATAAGGAAAAGGAAGACAAGAAAAAGGCATTTATGTAAAATGGAAAGCACACTTTTTTCTGCTGCTATAAATGTGTTTGGTATGTTACAAATTATAATAAAATATTTGGGTTTTATAAACAACGGAATACTCAAAATGTCAAGGTAAATATATAGAGAGTAGCAGTAGGGTGGGACGAAAAATAATTAAATAATTAGACACCTTAATAATAACACTAAAAAGTTTCATTGTGGCATTACGAACAAATTTAAACGAAACAAAATTTCAAAAAAATTGTCAACATTTGGCAAGTTGATTGAAAACTTTCCATTTTTTCAATTTTTTAAGCATAGGAAAACAATTTTTTTTAATGAAGTTTATGCAAGTAAATAACCTTGGAGCGAAAAATTTAAGAAAAAAACTTTGTCGTCGAAATATAACATTTTGAAAAATTACAAAAAATTCAATTTTTTAAACCTCTACCTAAAGTTATAAAAAGATGTTTTTTTCTTTTTTCTATTTTTAATAAACTAAGGAAATATGTGCATATTTTTCAGTTTCAAACAAAATTTTGAATTTATTTTTGCTGATCATGAAACATGAGCCATTTGCACACAAGATTCGTAAAAATTTGTTTACACAGGATCCGCAAACATATAAAACATTTGGTTTAAAACCTAATCATATGTACGTATATCTTTAGTTTATTAAAAAGAACAAATTTAATTTTTCGTTATTTTTTTAAAAAATTTATTCCGACCGGAAAATTCTTATCTTACATTTTTTTGCTCCAAGGTTATTTATATACTTCTAGAAACCTTAACCACAAATATTGAAAACTATTTTATTTCCATACAAAAAACTTAAAAATTTTTAAATTGTAAATCGAGTTGCCCAATCCTGAAAAATTCTCAAAAACTATTATTTTAATTTTTTCGTAATGCCGCTAAGAAATTTTTCAGTAATTTTACTAACATGCGAAAAAACATCTTTGTTACCCCTTCTGAAAATAAATATATTTAAAAAATGTCTTGCCTGCACATTTCTAATTTTTTTTAGTTTTATTTTTCTTAATTCCTGCAAATGAAAAAAATCTTCCTAATTATTTTAGATTTTAATCAATCATTTTATTTTGTGAAAAAAGGGCTGAATTAAATATTAATTATATCTCTTAAGATTATTGAATAAAACCAACAAAACATTGGAAAGATTTTTTTAACCTCCTGGAATATAAAAAATCGAATCTAAACAAATTTTTTAGATTCTGTAAACAAGATTTACTTTTAAACATTTTATTCGAAAGCGAGTAAAGAAGCTGCATATCTATCAATTCCAAATTAATTATTATTTTTCGGAATCGCATTACGCTACTTTTTCGCGTTCAAACGATTTCAAATTCCAGAAATTTTTATTTTTGACTCATCCTGATAATTGTGAGAATCCAACTAATATAAGATACGGTGATAGTTATAGGATTTTTACTCCTCTTAAATATTTCTAAAATCATATGCTGATGAAATATTTATCTAGAAACGTTTTAGTATTCCCAAAATCTAAAAACAAAAATTTTTCTCCTTTAACTTAAAAATATATTTTAAACTAACAAGAATGACAATTTTTAAATTTTGGCAGAATTTCCTGTCATATAATCTAGAAATAAAATTATTTTTCGTTTTAATTTGGTTTTCATTACCATAACAATTTAATATCTCACATGAAAAAAGAATTAGTTATAATAAGCGACTTGTGTCTAGAAAAAAATACCCTGCTTGATCCTATACTATCATTTCCGATCCTATCTAGTCCGATCCTACTATATCATATCCGATCTTATAAGGTCCAATCCATTCATATCAGAGGGGAAAAAGTATTAAAAACAGTTATTCGCTTATTTTTTGGAAACCGTTTTCGACTCTAGAGTATTTTGCAAATTCATGGAACATTTTTTGCTGTCTCTGAAGAAGATATGCGACTACAAAGAAGAAATATCTGATCCGATCCAGCCTATCCTATCCTATCCTACCATTATACTATTGTATCCAATCCAAACCTATCCTATCCTATCTGATTATATCATCGTGTCTAATCCTATCCGACCTTATTAGACCCCATCCGATCCTATCCATTTCTAACCGTTTCTATCAGTGTGTAGTTGGTAGAGGAATTATAATTAGTCAAAGTAGGCATGCGCCTACAAACATGGCATTCAATCATATCCTATCCTATCTTATTCGATACGATATCTTATGATATCATAAAGCTATCAAATCCGATCCTATCACATCACATCACATAAAATCCTCTTGTATCCTACCTGATTATATCTGATCCTATCCTACCCCAGCATATCCGATTCTATCTCTATCGTATCCTATCCAATCCTACCTCTATCCTATTGCATCCTATCCATTCTTATCGCATTCTATTAGATTATATCCTATCGTACCTGATCCTGCCCAACGATAATAGATTCTATTTGATCACATCTTATCCGATCCTATCCTATCCTATCTTATCCAATGCGATACTATCTTAAAAGATCCTAGCTCTATCCTATCCGATCCCATTATAACATATCATGTCAAATCTCATCGTATCCTATCAGATTATATCCGATGCTACCCTTACACATCCGAACCTATCCCTATCCTCTTCTTGCCCATGGCATCTTATCCAATCGTATCGTGTCCTATCTGATTATACCCAATCGTACCCAATTCTATCCGACTAGACTAGATTCTTTTCGATTCTATATGTCATTAATCGTACCTATCATTGTGTAGTTGCTAGAGGAATTTTAATTAATCAAAGCCAAAGTCCTCGCTCTATCCTATCCGATCCCATTACAACATAACATATAAAATCCTATCGTATTATATCCGATACGATCCTATACATAATATATCTGGTCCTATCTCTATCCTATCCTGTTCGATGGAATCCTATCCAATCCTTCTGTATTATATCAGATGATATCATATCGTACCTAATCCTATCCTACCATATTAGTCTCTATCCGATCCTATCTGTCCCTAACCCTACCTAACGTTGTGTAGGTGCTAGATTCAATCCTATACAATCCTAATCTAATCCTATCATATCCGATACGATACTCTCTTATGTGATATGAGCTCTATTCTATCTGATCTCATATTACGAAATCTTATCATATCCTATCCGATTTAATCCTATTTTATTCTGTCATATCCTATCGGATTATATCCGAAATTATCTGATCCTATAGCATTTTCCAAAGTCATACAAAATTTTTGTGATATTTTAGAAATATAAAGTAAAAAAATTAGTCCGAAACATGTAAAAAAATCGATAATATCTTCCATAATTTGTTCGGTCTGTAGAAGCAAGGACTCATTTTAATTTTTAATATATACTTTCCGTTTTGTATTTCTCAGTAAAATTTCGTTGTTATTTTGAAAAAAGGCTTTATCTACATTTTGCCAAAAGGCCTGTTTACCTATACACAATAACGCGAAGCTAACCTTTACGGTCAAATGTAAATAGGGCCTTCCTTTAAAAGTACGGAAATATTGTTCTTGGTTTTTTAAGACCATATTTCAAGCATATTTCTTTGATTTTTACGCCAGATTATGGTAATTTGCCCTTTCAACGGCAAAGATGAAAACATATCATTTATTAATTTAGATTATTTCTGATTATTGTTTTCCTTTTCACCAAGAATTCAATTTTTGCCTACTTGTCACAAAATAACAAAAAAGTTAATATGCTTGCTAAACCATTAGGGTCGAGGGCGTTTAAAAAATTTATCGATATACCTACGTTCACAGAAATTTGGTGAACATAGCATGGCGTAAATGGAAATGGGGCTCAAAAATTCTGTGAGCTTAGCGTATTACATTTATAATATTCAAAAAAAGAATTCTTTTTGTTTGATCTATATTTTAATCTATTTCTAATGCAAGCAGTTAATATTTTCTAATATCTAGACATTGCTTTCAGTGTTGCTCTGTGAGATCAAAATACATAATAAAGTTCTTTCTCGAGTCTATTCACTCGACTGTTCGCGCCAGTGCATAAAGAAAGCCAAATGTCCTGGTCGACTTGCGTTATAACATCAGACACAAGATCGATACTTGAAACGTTAGAACGAATTTCCACTCCATGGCATAAGAACTGTGAGTAAAGCGAAAAAAGAACGATAAAATACACAGCTTCTATACTCAAGTATCCTGGAACTTTTGAACAGTTTTCTCTGTCACTTTATTAGTCCATATAGGAAAACTGATTGCTGCTTTCAAACAGAGTCGAACTTGTACTATATTTCAATTATGCATCATAGTTCATATCTATAATGGAACTTCTATTCATGGTTTAAATCACTTTTTCAGGTATAATTAAACTTTGAGTTTATATATATTTAAATAAACGATAAACTATATTAAATTGATTATTCGCGAGGTGCTACCAACTGAGACCGTTCCATTGTCGAAAAGCAAATAAGAGGCAGGGTGGGTAAATTACAAAACCAGTTTGAATTTACAAACATGTCATACTGTCCTTTATTCACAGAGTTTACTTCTGGTAAGATATTCAGCGAACAGAACACTCTTTCATATTTCATATACGTCTTTCTATCTTTTTCGTCGGATTACTTAGTCTTTGGAGATCCTGACCTCCTTCAACCCTTCTTACGTCATGCTGATGCTCTCAGATCTCCTAGTCTCATCTAGAAAGGCATTCTATTTTCACATCCTCATCTGACTGGATCAATTCTTGACTCGCATATCACGATCGGTCAGCGCACGAAAAAAATACCTTAACTACCGCACGCTCATGATCATCACCATCAGCCACCGCACGACCATGATCAGTGCCGCCGCTAGCCGCGCGACCACCGCCACCCTATCGAACGCCAAACGGTAGTGTTCACCACCGTCACCTACCGCTCTACCACCATTGCATTCCGGAGAACAAATTGAAACGCCGATTGAAATAACCATCTTAGCGCTGGAACACGCGGAGAATTATTGTCCGCGGAGCAGATTTTGAAAATTGTTCAAATTTGAATGTCGACCGTCAATACTTGTAGAGAATTTTATTGCGATGTTCTCGAAAAATATTGATTGTCGACATTCTTAATTGAACAATCTTCAAAATTTGCTCCGCGGACAATAATTCTCTGCGTGTCCCAAGGCTAAGGTGCTCATTGCAATCGGTGCTTCAATTTTTTCTCTGGAATACGATGGTGGTAGAGCGGTACTTGACGATGGTGTACTATCATCCGGCGTTCGATGAGGTGGTGGTGGTCGGGCGGCAAGCGGCGGTAGTGATCATGATCGTGCGGTAGTTGAGGTATTTTTTTCGTGCGCTGACCGATCGTGACATGTGTTTCTGTTGCATGGAAACAAAATTCGAAGGTTGTTTGGTTTCTTAATTATTAAGGGCGACGGAATTTATTACAGAAAAAAATCAATACTTTTTTTGCGTTCAAATCGCCAGATCTTTGCCGGAAATTGATATTTTTTCTTAAAAATCCTATGTAACACTCTTCAACATATTTTACGAATGTAAGTGTGTTTCTAAAGTTTTAAACGCATTTCAGGGCCATTTAGTGAATTTTCAACAAACTCTTCCTTAGGGATCAAAGAAGTCTTTCTAAAAAGTTTCAGATCTTTTTTCATCAGTGGGAAAACGTTTTAAAATGTTTATTAAACTTCATAAATACTCTAATAGTCGTAAAATATGTTAAAGAATGTTACATACAATTTTGAAGAAAAAATATGCTTGCTGTGCGGGCACATTTTCATTGTGCGCGGCGCTTCGCGCCAACTTTCAGCGCGCCCAGGAGGCGCGACTACGCTTTCCCGCTTTGCGCTTGTCTTCTTACGTTTAATGCGTACACTTTAACTAATTTTTTTCAAATATCGTAAATACTATAATATCAATCGAAAATTGTAATTTAAACTTCTGAAGAATTACAGCCATAAATTGTAACTGACATTGTTTTCCATTTGTTTTTAAAGAAGGTTCTCAAAGCACCTACGGCTCTGACGATTACATTCTCATTACTAAAAACAACGCGTTAAACTTATGGATCTCTTAAAAAACTAAAATTGCATATTTTTGAAAATGATCCAACTTTTGGAACTTTTACCTAATTAAGAAATTTCATGATAATAGTTTCGAAGAACATATATTTTCTATCTAGTATAAATTTAGATTGATATTTCTTAACCTATTAAAATTTTTTTTTAATTTTTAACAAGTTGTAAAGCATATATCTTTTTAAAGTTTTATCGAATTTCAAAATTTCATCAGGATAATTTGCAATTTTTTTACGCGTACTAGAAAATTTGACAAAAATTTCTAAAACTCAAAAAATTTGTATTCCAATTTTGAAAGAGCTCTCAAGCTTTTTGAATTTTCGTCTGATCGAAAATATTTAAAGGACATAGTTTCTAAATATATTTGATATCTAGTGATGAATTTGAATGAAATGTCCTAATCTCATAGAAAAATATTTTTTCTATTTTTCTGAACATTTTCAAAATTTTCAAAAGTATATAACTTTTATAATTTTCATCGAAATTGGAAATTTTATTTGTAAATTTTGCAAGTTTTCTACCCATCTATTAAAAACTTTGAAAAAAAATTTTGATTTGAAAAAAATTTTAATGCATTTAGAATCACTTCAACTCTGAGGATTTGCAATTGAAAACTCTTTAATTTTGAAAGAAATATAAATAAAATTTCCTAAATTTGGATTATTTCCAAGATCAAAATTCAAGAGATTTTATTTCTAAATATTTTTAATGAATTAAATTTTAAATGTTAATAATCCAAATTGCAGACTTTTGAATTGAAAAACATAAAACTTTAATCGATTTTAATTTGAAATGTTTTAAATAAGGAAACCTTTAATTTAAAGATCGAAAATTCATATTTTTACCATTTTGAAGAGTGACAATTACAAATTCATAAATTTTTAAACACAGATTTGCAAATTATTCCATTAATAAAAATGTTATCATCAGAAAATGTAACTTTCAACTTTTTTAAATAGCTTAATTTTGCATATTCGCAATTGAAAATTCTTCAATTTTAACGTATTTCAATTTAAAATTCATAAATTTTGTATATTTGCAATTTAAGACTCATCAATATTGTTGATATTAATAATATGAATGATTCTTTTATATTTTTTTAAACTCATCTGTAAATCAGCCAAGTAAATATTAATGTTATCAATAAATTGGAAGTAAAAGTTTTTTAACCTAAAATATAGATAAGAATGTTATAACTGTTATTAAATTCCGTGAATAACGAAGAATACGAAATTCCATTGGAATTAATTCACATTAATTTATTACATGTACATAGATTCCGAATCTATTAAATATCAGCAAGGCTCAAAATTATTGACTGGAATTATTTAAAAATATTATTATTTACCTATTAGAATTTTTAACAACATAATCTCCTTTAAGTTCAACATCGTTATCAATTATAAATAATACAGACTGTCAATAATAACTCTGCATTTTGATATTTTTCATAAATGCAGTTACGGCGTGTTTCGAGGTTGGATAATTTAAAAGGACGTCGTAAGTACTGCCGTCCTGATGAAGAAACACTCATCTGCATTTTTATCAAAAAAAAACGGTGTTTTTCTTAATCACGGCAGTATTCTGCGGTGCAAATTAAATGAAGCGTATCTGCAGTTCGGATAATTCTTCAGTCATTTTTTACGAATCTGTAAAATAGGACTTACATATTCTTGATTCGAGTGGTGTTTATTGAATTTCTATTTTGCAATGAGAAGAAAATGAATGGTTTGAGTCCCATTTTAAGAATTCTTAAAAGCTATAAAGTACCAAAGATTTCTTCTTTTCAAGCAGCCATAAAATCCATAAAAATTTTTTTGGAAATGTGATAAAATAAATAATTTATTTTTCAATAAATGAAAATAAAACCAAAAAAAAACAAACTTTATTTTTGACAGGTTTGCTTGTCTCCATTCATATTCGCTCTTCTTCAGAAATTAATTATTCGATTCTCACACAGACTTTCCCATAAAATAATTGTCAGCACTTATATTTGCAAGAACCCAGGTACCTGTCTCCGAAAAGGGATCAAATCTGTAGAGATAATTAGAATCAGTTTCCTCACCTTTTCAACTAAATTGGCGTCTCAATTTCATGGTTAAAAAAAAATTAATTTTTCCTTCTAGAAAATATAACTTTAGTCTTAGTTCAACCACTGCAGTGTGCTGACATGCCAGATGATAAATCTTGCTCAAGAGAGAAAATAATAGTTGATCTTAGGTGAGAATATCCACGTAGACTTCCACGTGCAATTTCACGTGACAAAGTTCGTGGATTTTTACGTGAATTTATCTAGCGACGTGTAAATCTAGATGGAAATTTGCAACCTTCTAAATTGTGAAGTGATAGCTATTTATACAGTCTACGGGGTACTTAAATCTCGAAAATGACAACCATTTTTATCTTATCTCTTAGGGTATAAGAGATACTTGTAGTTAAAAATATAATAACTTTTGAATTTTCACGTGGAAGGTTTTTTTAAATTTCGCTGAGGATTTCCACGTGTTTAAATGAATCCGAAGATATTTTATTAAAAAATATTCTGTATTTGCAAATCTGTTTTCAAACTGCTGTTTTTTGTTACAGAATACATTATTCAGAATTTCATATTCATTCCTGACCCAACCGAAAGTTCAGTTTAGAGACTGTAGTGTCTGGCGTTGGGTTGTTGAGACAGTTACTTCTTTAGCTGAAGATGAGCTTGAACGAAGTAGTTGTTTGAATCTGCGTATCTCGAAAAAGTACGCAACTCCACACCCAAGCGGAAACATTTTAGTAAAAAAAATATACACAATTTTGTCCAACATCTATTAAATATAAACATTCGATATTGAATTTTGTTCCCCTGGATTGTATAGTTTCGAGAGCCACGCCGCGAGCATTAGGCGGGCTGAGCTGCGGGAATTTGCGGCGTTCATTCAGGCGTGACAAAACAGAGAGACAAAAAAGGTAAGACCAAATAATTCGGAGTCCCTGGATTGTATTCTACCGCTAATCCCGAAACTGGCGTACAATTCAGGTTTCCCTATATAATTCCGCCCGGGCTTAGGCGCCTTGCGTCTGAAAAAAAGTGTCTGGTAGCCTATTTATTAAAACGTAGATAAGTCTTTCAAGCCTCTCCCTCCCATTGTTTCCCTCTCTTACTCCCCCTATCTTCCCCAACTTCTCCTCCACCCACTTCAAACTTTGTTTCTCCGCGCTACCTGAACTTCTTCCTCATCAACTTCCCCCTCTTCCGACTGCTCCCATCATTTCCCCTTAACTTCACTAGTCCTTCACTTCTCCTAGTTCTCCTCGCCTTGTTTGCCTCACCCACCTGAGTTGTGAGTTGTGAGTTAAGAGCTGTGAGCCGTGATATATAAGTTGAAAGTTGCGATTTGTGACATCTGAATTGTGGTCTGTTTGCTATCAGTTCTCAGTTGTGAGTTGTGATCTGTTGCTTGTGAGCTGTGAGTTATGATTTGTTTATTGTCGATTGTGAATTATAAGTTGTGATGCGTGAGTTGTAAGCTTTGGGTTGTGAACTGTGATGCATAAGTTTTGAGTTGATAATTGTGATCTGTAGGTTGCGAGTTGTGAGTTGTGGGTTGTGTATTGTTGGCTGTGAACTGTAAGTTGTGAGCTGTGTTTTGTGAACTGTGAGCTGTCAGCTGTGAGTTACGAGTTAGACGTTCCCTCACTTCTCTTTTGTGGAAAAAGAACGACGAATGGATAGACACCAGATAATAATGGTTCATTTGTTGAGGTTTCTAAAAAAATTAAATTCTTATATTCTTTTTTACCAGAAGACGTTTAGGGGTTCCATTAATCCTTTAATCTTTTTTTTAATATATTAGAAAAACAGCCATTTGTACGAAAATTGTCAACATAAGAAAAGTTTATCAAATTTGTTGATAAAGCGAAAAACTAAACTTATGCCGCCTTGTTAAGTCAACAGTAACATTTCAAAATTAAACATTATTTTTTATTTAAACTAGTTAGTTCATGCCAATGAGAAAAGGTATAATTTTTTTATACATTTGTTAGAAAAAAATTGTATAAAAATGGTAATTGTATCAACAATCATAAATAAGTAATAAAATTGCCAGACATACCAGAACTCTGTGAAGTTTGTTGAAAAATGTGTAAGAAACTATAGTTTTCACCCTTAGCTCAGTCAGAAAATACATTTAAAGAATAAAGGGTTAATTCAACAATTAAAAGCTCATTTTTTCGATTCTCCTGATTGTTGATATTTTCTAATTAATTTATCTTGTTTTAATTTTTACACGCACGAAAACAAATGTGTTGACACTTTTTAAAAACCTCATTTTCGGACTGCTGAGGTCAAATTACTTCCAAATATGTTAAAAAAATTAGGCTCCCAAATTTCCATCGGTACAAAGCTTCCACTATGAGGTAGCTGTGAGTTATAAATTGGAAGTTATCAGATATGAGATATGAGTTGGGAACTGTAAGTTGTGCGTCCTTAGTACTGCACTGTCAGATTTTGGTTGTGAAGTGTTTTTATTATTCATCACCAAGGTCACAATTTTGCTCCCATGGGATCAAAAATACACTTATTCTTTTTCTGACGTCACTATGCTTGAAAATCACTAATCTAGCCCTGCTTTACAGTCAATTATAAGGGCTGAAATTATGCATGTGTTATAAAAAATATATTTCTTACATCTTTTGGCGATAAAGTATTTATCGCAATCTTTTATATGTTATAATACTTTGTCTGACTGAATATTTGTTTTTAATTTTTCTTACATTTTTTCCATAAGCCTAGTAGGAAGAAAACAGTTGCGCAATTTAAAGTGTCAAAGATACATGCAATTTAAATTCCTCTTAACCAAAAATTTACTTTAATAAATTTCTTGCATGTAAATGTGATAGTCATTATTTGTCCTTTTCTCACATAGACATGTAAAATTTCAACTTCAGGTGTTGCTAACGAATTCATCCAATCTTCTTCTATTTTAAAGGAAATTTTCTCTATTTGAAAAAATATCAAAATCAGTATGGATTATTTTCACTTGCACTTTCTAACGTTTGATTCTATTTTGAATTAACCGTAACCAGGCCCAATAATCCGAAAGCCCGAACCGATTCGAAAACAAAAAACAGCTAACAGTTCCGCAAGCTCAGTTTTTAAAATTTTCGATAATTTTTGGTTAGTTACCGAAAACTTTCGTATGGAATACTCGGGCCGCACAGTGGGGTGAAATCGGAAAACGAGGTTCCATATGACATTTAGAGCGCCAATTATGCACCGATTTTAGATTTAAAAAAAATTTTTTTTAATTTTTAATTTGACTTACAGAAGTATAAGAGAGATAAAAAATGTTAACTTGCATAGTTAAGTGTTATAAACAAATTGCATTAACAAATATTCGACATTAGGGGTTATTCGTCTTCAAAGTGTATTTTTGCTCTGAAATCGGTTGTTTTCATCGTTAGGCAGATAGGTGGACATTAAAATTTAAGACAAAATTTTATTTGTCCACGAGGGGGACCGGGGGGTCGGGCTAGAATCCATGTTAACACACATTTCTCTAAATCTGTAGAAAATATACTGAAATGAGACAAGTTATACTCTAGGTATACTCAAACTTTTATATTGTGCTTCTGCATCATAGAATTTTTATTTTAATTATATTTTTTTCTCGACTTTTTCTTTGCAATTCAAATCATGTTTAAGCTCACGTTCCTAAGCTAATCCGAATTTTTTCAGCCGATTCATCGCTCCTTTTGGAGTCGAATGCATTGTGACTCTCTATTTCTCTCTGCTAAAATGACATTTTTTCACTTGAATTTTTGACATATTTGACGATCTGCCAGTCAACTTTGGCGCCACTCAGAAGCTGCACTTAGAAAAATGTTTTTTTACATCAAACAACAAAATTTGTTTGAATTCACATAATTGAATGAGACAAATTTTTTGCTTCAATTGAAAAAGGTTTTATTTAATTTTAAGAATTGGAAACTATTTGCCTTATTGAGTGAAACAAATAATTTGTTTAGTAATATTTATTTAATTCAAACAAAAAATACAGTACAAAGCAGTACTACAAAGTGCCGCTAGGCGTGAGAAAGCGCTGCCGGCGGTTCCTAAGTAACTAACCTAGAATCTGAATTGATTTTTCATGTGATTTATTTGATGGAATTGGTATTTTTTCATTGTTGTATTATTCTGAAGGTTCTGATTTACTGTAGAATCTTAAATTAATTAAAAAATAGGCGAAATATCTCTAGTTTAGGAATTACTTGAATTGTAGGGCGATTAACTTGGATATAATTGAAGATTTCGAATGTGAGTAAGTCTTTTTCAATACTAACTTTCTTTCTTTATAAAGATGATTTATGACATCAATCATGTTCTTTTTCTATTATAATTATCATTGTATAATTAAAAGCAGGAGCACTTATTTATATATATATATATATATATATATATATATATACATTCAATTCAAATGTCTAACTCTGGTTCATTTCTCACTATTCTAATTTATGATTGTTTTATTCAGAAATGAGAACCACAGAGCTAACAATTAACCATAATTAAGTTTTGGAATGAATACGTGTTTCTAGTTTTACATATACAACGATAATTATGATTTAGAATAAACATATTATCGAGGTGATACATTATTTTTATAAGGAATGCTGAATTTCGAGGTCGAGTGTAAAAAAAGATTTACTTAACTTGAACAAAGGACAAACAAAAAATTTATTAGAATTAAACAAACATTTGCTTGACCCCATATTAAAGAAATAGTTTGTTTAATTCAAACAAAATTTGTTTCATTCAAATAAACATTTTTCTGAGTGTGCCAGTCAAACTTATTGTTAGTTTTTAGCATTCAAACAATCATTCCCCGTGGATTTGAAGAGTACTAAAATGACGTTTTTTCATTCGAAATTTCGACCAGTTTAACGATAAATTGTTGCAAAATGCACGAACAGCTGTTAGCCAGTCAACGAATTTCGAAATGTTGACTATGAAAACAAAAGAATCTGAAATTTTAGTGAGTTCTAAAATTACGTCTATGGAATTGTCGCGAGCTCCCGGACATTTGGAAGACTAATAATATCTATATTTTCATAACATATGTCCACGTGGGCAAAGTACAGGGGTGGGGGGTGGTTGTTAAAATTCCTCGGCTGTCCACTAGGGTGGGGGGGGGGTAAAAAATGGTCAAAAATTATCCACCTGGTATATGGATGGCCCCTAAACAAATGCACATTTTGGCCGTTTTTAGACGAAAAGAAACCGTTTTTTCGACCCTGTTGCAATTATATTGCCAATTATGTTTTCTGAAGAAATGTTGGCCACTCATGAATATTTATTTATTTCATAAACAAATTATGTAAACAAATGCACATTTTCGGCGTTTTTAAGCGAACACAGAAAAAAGAAAGTGTTAATGAAGCACCAATATCAGGGTACCATATACCTGCAACAGAAATTACCCTTGCAGTGTGAATGCTGCAACGTAATGTAAGGTACAGATTCCCAATCACTTGGGTTACGATATGTCCATCACTTGGGGTAGGAAGTACCTACTACTTTGGGTAGGACGTGTCTGCTTCTTGGGGTATGTCATGAAAAATGTCATTATCGACGCCTAATCTATGCGTTCTTAACTTCTTAAATACTTCTTAAATACTTTTCAAGTTTTGAAATAGCCATGTCTAAATGCATTTTTTATCATTTTGACAGCTTTTCTAATTGTATGACATGGTCATTGAAGTTTAACATGTGCGTTGTTCGCACTTTGTAAAATTGAGCCATTAGGTATTTCAGATTAGGTGGGAATATCCAAGATGTCTGCACGCTGAGGGGCAAACAATAATACAAAATACATGAGACTAAACTTTATTTTTATAATAACTTGGAAAATAAGTATTTTACACGATAAGTGTATTCAGACTTTTTAACAATTTAAAAACTATTTAATTGAATAATAAAATTGATGTTTTTTGTAACTGTGAAAAATATTTTTTCTCAAGTTATAAATTAAATTAAGTTTTATCCTCTGGGATTTGTATTATTGTTTGGCCCTTATTGTACAGACATCTTGCCAGCTGACATCACAACTTGAAATACTTAATATTAGAAATCTTAGTGCAAACATAACTTGGGGGAACCAGGTAATGGTAGAGTTATTGGCAAAGTAAAAGAGACAGTCTACGAGTTAGCGGGATAAGTTATTATCTTTCTCGCGCAGAGATCTGATTGGCTGTTTACCGCTCTCCTCTAAATGAATGTTAAATAGTTTACATGTATGCGCAAGTAAAGAGCTATTTATGGAGCAAAATTGAAAAGACTAATCATGTTGCTGTGCGAGAGAGATAGCTTATCCCCCAGCCCCAGTCAGTGGTGGCAGAACGCGGATATCTCTGGCATGCGCAGTAGTTATTCATGTGTATTTTTAGGTTATGCAAGGCCATGTGTCAATTTAAAAATACACAAGAATCACTACTGCGAATGCTCGAGATATCCGCGTTTTCTCACAATATAACTTTATATCTTAAAAAATTTGTACCTTAATAAGGATATATAGTGGAGCATAGGCATGCCAAGGTTACTAGAAAAGTAGAGTATATGGATGCTAAATTCCTCACCCATGAAGTTGTTCGACATTTAAGATGAAAAGGTCTTTCTATACGCATAATAATAGCATCCTCAGATTTAACTGAATTAAAAAAAAAACAGTAGGAAAACGTACAAATTCAGTTTGATCAAAATAAAAACTATTTGATCAAATTTTCTATTACTAGACATAAATCTAGAAAGTTTGAAATATTTTTCAAAGCATTACTTTATTATTAAAGTTAAATATTATGGTACCATTTTAACATTATTATTATTTATTATAATAAGTTTAACTTCATTAATTAAAAAAAAAACTGGTTTAAATTAGAATTAAAAATACGAGAACTGAATCTGCAATTATTTAGGGGCTATATAACTATACAATTGGAATAATAATTTATTTTTTGTAAATATGTTAATTTTTATTTTATTCTCGTACTGTTTGTTGCGTACATATTTACATGAAAGTAACAGAACCTCGATTTGAAATTCTCGCCAACAAAATACGCAACTTTATATTTATAACTCGAGCATTTAATCTTTTTTTGGCAATAAATAATGCCTTGAAAAATATAATAAACATTCTAAACATTCATGCGTTAGAAAAAGAGATTCGATAAAATAGATTAGTGGACATCGGAATCCCACCCCTGGTAATTTTAATCATGCTCATACCTCAAAGCCTAGTTTCACAAAGTGGAATCCGCATACCTTCAACTTTTCTAAGACTCGGTATGTCATACCCCAAGTTCGAGAGATATCTGATTCGGTAGCGACGTACAGTGAGCACTGTTATAATTTTACCTGCAACAAAATATAACCCCAAGTTTTTACTGTGAAAAGAAATCGTTTTTTCTTCTGAACTTGCTGAAATTATATTGCCAATGATGATTTCTGAAAAAAATTCGGAAACCTATCAATATTTGTTTATTTAATAAACAAATTACATGAATAAATGGACATTTTGGATGATTTTAAGCGAAAAGAAACCGCTCTTTCCTCTGTATTTGCTCAAATTATATTGCCAATAACGTATTCTGAAAAACTGTTTGTCATCTATCAATATTCGCCATGAATTAATTTTGGCTTATTTTATAAGCAAATTGTTTCATTAAATTCACATATAAATCGTTTTTAAACGTAAAGATATCGTTTTTTCTTCTGATTGACAAAGAATTGTCTAGATAAAATGTTATGTTTCACTTTTTCTTTACTTTAAAAACAAATTAGGTAAACAAATGCACATTCTAGGTTTTAATAGACAGAATTTAATAGCGATAAAATGGAATTCATAAAATTTATAGACAAATTATATAAGACCTACATAGTGTAGGCGTTTATACGTAGAAAAACATTTTTCTTTCTTGTAGTCTTGTTGGAATTAAGTTGGTTCTCTACATGAAGTCTTGTTTAACAATAGAATGTATCAAATTTAGAAACAATTTAAATGAAAGAATACACACTCTATATATTACAATGAGTAGAAGAATCGGGGTGCTTTTTCGTGTTATTTTGCTTAAGATCGTGCAAAATGTGAATTTGTTTATAAAATAAGCAAATATTTCTAGTTTGCAATTTTTTATTAGGCATGATTGGCAATGCAATTTTAGCAAGGTCAGAAGATAAAATGATTTTTTTGCGCCTAAAAACACGCAAAATGTACATTTTTTTATACAAAGTGTTTATGAAATAAACAAATATTGGTGGGTTTCAAACAATTGTTCAAAAAACGTTATTGGTAATAGAATTTTAGCAATGATAGGAGAAAAAACGGTTTTCTCCCGGTTAAAATCTCCCAAAATGTACATTCATCTATACAATTTTTATTAAATAAACAAATATTAATAGGTTGCAAAAAAAATTTAGAAAACATGATTAGCAATATAATTTTAGCAAGGTCAAAAGAAAACACGATTTCTTTTTGCTTAAAAATGCTCGAAATGTGCATTTGTTTATATAATTTGTTTATTAAATAAACAAATATTGATGAGTGGCAAACATTTCTTTGGAAAACATCATTGACAATATAATTGTGAACCTGTGCAAATCATTTCGAAGTGGGCAATTCGAAACTCTTTGGAATCAAAATTCGACGCATTCAGTTGCTCGAGTTTATTTCCGATTCGAAGTGGGCAGTTCGAAAGTCTTTCGAATCAACGTTCGACGCGATCAGTTTTTTTATTTGAATTTCGATTCGAACTGACTATGCATATATATTTATTTCTCGCTGTGCCTGTATGGTGAATTTTTGTTTCTTTGGGTGTGAAAATACTCTTCCAGGTTTTTTCAGATTAAAAAAAGGTTGTTTAGAAGATAAAAGAATCAAATTTATGTAAAAAGTGAGATTTCTTTCTCATTATTATCAATATCAAACCTTTAAATGAGAATGCGTGTTATTTGTGTGCATATGAACACAGAAAGGGAAGCTTTTAAGTGTGATGAAATAAAATTTTAATACTCAAATTAATTTATTCAACTATCAATATTCTTTGACTGTTAGCTTGAACAATGCAAATCTAGCGTTAATATTTTCATGAAGTTCAAATATTTTTATGTGTCATTTTAATCTTTTGCAGGCAATATTAATGAAGTCTTATTTTTTAAGAATTATTTCTTTTTAAGATATATCAATATCCTAACTTTAATAATAATGAATAAAAAAGTGTTTCAAATTAAAATTATTTCTTGAAAAAAAGATCCCACTCCTTCTTCACTCCATTGAGAATCGAACCACAATTCCTTTGAAAAACGTTTTTAAAAATAAAGAAAAATAAGTAGTATTAGTTTATCAAATGTGATTAGAATTTTAGAGTAAGTAAACGTTGTTTAACGAACCAAGTTAATAAATCGAAACAAAAGAAAGAAAAAAGTAAAAAAAATCTGCCCACTTAGCGGGCACATTCTCATCGCGCATTACGCATGCCGCTCGCTAGTTAGAGTCCGCCTGGGACGCGCGTCTGTTAAATCTCGCGCTTCGCACTCGATAATGGGTTACTTCACGCTTCGCGCTCGGATATTTATTCTTTGCATTTAGAATGCTTGAATAAAACTATATCAAAAAGATCTCTTTTAGATGGCAGTATTTATATGCGTCTTCATATTCTGAATTGCCTACTTAATTAAGTATAGTCAAAAATTAAGTTTCTCAAAGTTCTGCAGGCTTTGAGGTACACGTTCTCATAGTGACACGCGCGCTGCGCGCTCGATTTTCGATAGTCATTTGTGAACAGATTTTGTTGAATCTTTTTTTTCGTATTTCGTCATTTTTCGACAAATTTTTTATTTAATTTTGTTTATTTTTAATGTTATTTTTCACGAATAAAAGAAAAAGTACGCGTCCTATCAAGAAGTGATTTTCAACAAAATTGTTGATCTATATTGGGATAACAATTTTTGCTAATTCTTCTTCTTTCGTATCCTACACAGTTTGATCAAAAAATCGATTTTTTCATTATCTTTTGGCAACTAAATTTTTATTTTTTTATTTTTTAAGAATATTCAAAAATTTGTTTTGACAGTTTTTTAGGGCTTTTAAAAATTAATGTTTTTCTTGTCTTGACTTTTTCTCATATTGTGCGTGTTTTGGCTTGACATTTTGAAATTTGATTGATTAAAAATTTTTTGAAAATGCTACAACTCTGAGAATTTTTCCTTCATCGAAAAAAGTCATTAGAATAAGTTATTTGTACATTTTAGTACTATAAATATCCGTACATAGAATTTTCAAAATTTAGAAAACAAGTAGTCCAACAAATTTTCAAAATGAGCTCACTTTTTGAAATTTTCATCAAAAATGGCTGGTTAACGAACTCGTCCTTTCTTTTAGGACCTTAAAATAGTGTGCCAAAGATAGATTTGATTCATTAATTTTTTCGAGTTTTTATGTTTACGGACGGACAGACAGACAGACCTACGCCATGGTAAAAATTTGATTTTCAGATTCAATGGGTCTCGAAACGTGGAGATCCGTTGAAAAACTATGGTGTCAAATTTCGGACAATTATAATACTTTCTCAATCATAAATGATGAGAAGGTAAAAATAGAAAGGCATCAATTAGAATGTGCCTATCTTCATCTTCACCCCTACTTTTATCACGTTTTCGTATTTAATTTCTATTTTAATTAATATATTTTCTTTTATTAAGCTCATCATATTTTTTTTATTGTTTTATTGAATTTACATAATATATCACGTTTTATACAAAAAGATTTTTAAAAAAAGTGACTCTTTTAGGGGTGGAGGTGACCTCCAGCGTTACGGTAATGTTAAAATTACATATGCATACTGTAGGCAAAATATTATGCAGTGGGTGGGGAAGAGATGTGGGTCAAATTAACAGGAAAATTTCTATATGCAATATATCTATATCCGTACAAATCTATCTATTTATCTATCTCTATTTATATATATGGGATTAAAATTTAAAACAATGAAACAACCCAGGCAGAAAAGTTATACATATTCAAAAATATTCTGTATAACTATTTTCCTTGCATGTTCTTTACAAATTTACAGTTTCTTACTGTGGCAAGGTTCATTACAAAATTCTACTCGTGCATTTAACGAGGAATTTCGTTCAATACAATTTTAAAAACAAACTTCCTTATTTTGATAAATTGGTAAATACATTTTATTTCTCATAGTAGATACAGGCGTGATTTTTTTAAAATTATTTAAAATTAATAATAAAACTACTTTCAAATAAAATATTAGGGGGTCCTCTGACCCGGTTTGCCGTTGGCTATATAAATATAAGTATATAATTAAAACAATCAAATTTTCATCGGTAAAATGGCTGTACATGCTTAAAAACGTGTAGCGCAAAAAAGGTAATGTCTCACGACTTTAATTTTGAAAAGGTGATGTGTTTCACGTGAATAGTGGGAGTAAAAATACTGAGAATACTGAGTAGGACTTTTAACTCAAAATGACCCTGTTTGGCACCTATAGAGAAAAACTACTAACTGACCTCATTATGTGCATGGAGATGTGTCTTACGTGCTAGATACAAGAAAAACTGAAAACTTCGAGAAAAATACTCATCGACTCCATATGATCGAAATATTATTTATAATAAAAAAAGTGTTCTTTTCAAACTTTTTGTTTAATTTTAAACACCTACCATTGCTATACTCTAAAGATATAACAAAATAATTTAAATACATTTCAATGGTCCTACTTAAAATGAATACTCAATAAAACATTTTTAAACATTATATTACAAAAAAAATTTCTACAGCTACCGGGTTTCGAACCTACATCTAAAGCTAAACCTATCGCCTAGCAGTCGGGAGTCTTGACCATTACTCTATAGCTATACCTAAAGAATTTAAATTCAGTGCAAAAAGCATCTTCATAATTCACGACAAAAAAAAGTAAAAAATAATAAATTAACTGTCAATAAAAATATAAATAAAATAATTTTTAAATAGATAATTCAAATCGGATGAAATTTGTAGGGTTTCGTAATCCCGGGCTGAAAACCTTATATTTTCGGTCAGATGTCTATCCGTCCTTGACCAATTTTTTTCAAATCATTTTTTTCGCGCCTACTTTGACTTATTTTTTCATGTAATATTTTGTTTCTTCGCATTTTAGACCATTTTAAAACTTTTGGTAATGACATAAAATTTTATTTTTTATTATTTTTAATGTATTTTATACTATTTGACAACCGATTAATAATTACATAAACTATCATTTCTTCTGAACATTTACAATTTCTCATAAGGATAAAAATTATAATTTTTTCCTTAAGACCATGTGATGAGAGGGTGACGTGACCAGATTTCTATCTTAGCAACACTTTTTTTATTTCCGAAATTATTTGCGCACGAAGCTCCACATTGAGTTAAAAATTTGGGATAATAAATAAGAAGCACTAAGAAAGGTAGGTCTGGTCCTAAATTTTTATAATAATGAAAAAAAATTTTTTGCAAACTGTTTTTTTTTGTTGCTTTTTTCAAAATTATTAAAATCAGGACCAGATCCAACTTTCTTAGTTCTTTTTATTTATCATCCCAAATTTTCCACTCGACGTGGCGCTTCGTGAAAAAATAACTTGGGAAATAAAAAAAAGTGTCGGTAAGATAGGAATCTGGTTCCGTGACCGACTCGTTACATGAGCTTAAGGAAAAACAGAGAAAAAAAATTGTTTTCGAAATATTTGTATTTATAATCTTTCAAAAATTTAGAACACATGAACCCTATTTTTAAACATATTTTTTATATTTTTTTCATTCGAAATTACCATGTTATGAGCCTTTAAGGCCCCCTGAAAAGTAAGCGTTAGAAACCCTGTTGAATTGAAAGCCACATAAAAGCGTTTATTTGAAATGTTTTTTCTGCTACATAGGTTTCGAATTTCTTATCTCATCTCTATGACACTTTTTTCCCTATCATATGCAGAAGGTCCTAAAATTTTGGCAGTCCTTTAAAAACATGTTTAGAGTTTGAAAATTATTGAAAACTAAATAAATTTGTATACATGTGTGTCGTGTGTCGTGTATAATAATGGTTTGTTCAGTTTAGACTATCAACAGCGCATTTTACACCACTAACATGACAAGAAATTTGTAAATATACATGTAGTCATTTCCAATCGGAAGTCTAATCGAAAAACTGAGGGCGCCGAATGCCGATTCAACATAATTTCGAATTGCCCACTTCGAATCGTTTTTATTCGATTCGATAAAAGGGATTTCTGATATCGATTCGAAAGACTTTCGTACTGCCTAGTTCAATTCGGATTTTTTCAACTTAAACTCAGCTACGTCGGTTCGGGAAAAAAACCGATTCGATTTGAATAATGCACAGATCTACTATTAATTCTTTAAATTTAAACAGATTTTTTGAATAATCTGTAATTCTCATTTAAAACTGTTGAATTCATTCCAAGTTCTTTATAAATCGCTAGGAAATCTATTGAGTTCGTTATAAAATATTTTAAATTCACAATTAAATCTTTAAAATTCTCCAAAATTTCTTCGTAGTTCTTTGGAATGTACAATATAATATTCAGCATTCACCATTACTTCAAAGAAATTCTTCAGAAATCATTATTAATTCTTTAAAGTTGACCTACATTTAAGTGACAATTCTTTAAAACTCGCTATGTTTTCTATATAATTCACAATTAAAGTATTTGTAATATACGATTAAATCTGGGAAATTCATTTTAAATTATTCAGAATTCACTATTATTTTTTCGGAACTGTCCGCAAATTCTTTTTAATTCTTTGGAATTTACATCCGCAAAAAATGACTTGAGAAAAATTGTGCACTCAAAAGGGATCTAAACTTTTTTTAATAATAACTTTTCATGGGGCACGTAGTTTTGTTATTATTTGTAAAACAGAAAATTGAAAATAAAAAAAAAAATTTGGATAAACGACGCAAGCTACAAAAAAAGAACGCAAAAGTTTTTCATCTAAAAAAGCTACAAATTTGTCATTAATCATTTTTTGATGGGATGCGCAGTTTTTGTTTTATACGTAAAAAAATAACATTAAAAATATAAAAATTAAATTTTTGGACAAACGACACAAGCTACAAAAAAATGAATACATAAAAGTTGCTCTTCCAAAAAAGAGTGAAAACTCATCCAAACTTTCTATCAATTTTTTTTATGGTAAGTATAAACGACACAAGTTGCAATAAAATGTGAAATAACAATTCTTTGTTTAATAGGATGCGCATTTCATTGAATTATAAAAATAAGACACAAAAATATTTAAGAAATAAACGTACTATATACATTTGACGTAACAAAGTTGAACATAATGAAGGGAAGTTTGGATATTTGACAGAGTCGAGTGCGAAGAACGAGATGCGTGATGAGAATGTGTTCATTAAAGCCAAAGGAACTTTAACAAAGAAAATTCGCAATCACCAAATTCCAGCTGTCGATGCCTTGACGTTCAAATTTAAAAAGCCTGTGTACAAATATGGGAGAAATGCAATGACCGAGCGCGAATCCCGAGATAAATATATTATCGAACGTACATATAAAAACTTTGATCGGAAGTTGGACTACATTCTGATTGATTTGTTAAAAAATTTCCATTTTTCATTTCGTTTAAATTTTTCAAAAATCATAATCTAACTTGGAAAAGAACAATACAATTTATATTGTTTTATCTGAACTTCATGCGTTTTGTTTCCAAATCTTACTTTATCAGTGTTGTAGATGCTGTTTGTTATAAAAACTAAACTCCTGTACGTACAATCATTGGTGTAAAATATATTAGTAGTGAATCATAAGCTTATTTATTAAATAAATAGTTATTATCGACAATTTGATTTCAAAATATATAAATTGTAATCTATGATTTGTCTTATTGTATAACAGATTTTATTTAAAATAAACTGCTACCTCTGACACAAGGAAGCTAAAAATTACAAGGTAAGAAATACTTGATCGAAAGATTTTCTGAAATTTCGTTTGATATGACCTCTGTCCAATAGAGTATAAAGGGTATTTATTAATCCTATAGTATAGATTACGTGTAACTTGCATTATGAAAGTGAATGTACTATTGATAATGAGTCACCCTCACCGATTCTTTATAATTACATATTTCATTCAAACATACAACTTCCGTAAGATAATTGTCAGCGAAATAAATGTCCGAGGAAAAGGATTAAAGTCTACGAAAGACGATAAAACATGTAAGAGTAATTACCATGAATATTTAACAGTAATATGAAAGCTTCCCTTTGACTGTCGTTACCAAGAAAATCAATTCTGACTGTCATAAGATACAATGTTAGTCTTTTCTGAACTTTTAGTGTCTTTACCCTGACAATTTAACTGATAATTATTCCTCTGTAGGAAAAACAGTTACGATTTCGAGTTCAAGGTAGTTATAATTTTCTATGATTTTAAAGATGGGAACGATATTCTCAGTCATGTCTTAAGAAAGAGAAAACATTGTTTTTAATAAAAAAAATGAATAAAATTTAGGGAAAATAATTATTTTAAAAGTAGTTTCTGTAAATACATGTTCTTTTACTATCGCTTTTTACTAATTGTTAAAAAATGATTGAATTTCAATCAATCATGGCTTACTTTTTTGATCAAGACTTTCCGTATAACTCTACTGTTTCAAATTTTTAATGTAAGTAAATTATCTTCAGTAAAAATAGTCATTTCTTTCAAAATCGTTTTTAATTATAATTGTTTTATCGATTTCAGCGTTACAAAAGTTTACCTTAAAATCTGGAATCAGTAGAGTTATATTTATTAAAATTCAACTATTTTTCCAAAAGTTGGTAGTAGGCGAAAGTAAGAAAAAATGTAATTCCAAAATAATAATTACAATGAATGAGTTTTGTATACATTTTAAATATATGTCCGATAAAATATAATTTTGCACTAGGAGGAAATGAAGAGAAGGATTTATATGTATAAATTGTAGAAGTTGAAGCATTGTTAGCTTCGGATATAAGAATGCTGCATATTATTATCAGCTCCAAGCTGATATAATAAAAATAATTTTTTCTTCAAATGTATATATCAATCAAATTTTTTCAGATTTCACCCTAATTAGATGGAAGCCCTATGCAGAATAAGTCATTTCTAGTTTTGAGATTACAATTTCTTTAGCTGAAAATCAAGCGAAGCAAATATGTGTAAACTGAAACATTTGGATTTGAACATTTTATGCATTAAAAGAGGATATCGTATTCCAGAAACTGCTGAGAAAGTACAATGACATTTGTATGTATTTTTTTATACATTAATATACAGTATTATATAACTCACCTTAAATTACTTAGAATTCATTATACAACATTTGGAATCTTTGACAAAGCTGAGGAATTCATCTTGAATTATTTAGAATTAACTAGGAATTGCATTAAATTTCCCGAACATTATTTGATATTCATAATTAATTCTTTTAAATTATCCACAAATTCTTCATAGTTCTTTGTAATTGACAATGATATCTTCAGAATTGACCATAAATTCATTGGAATTCTTTAGAAATCACTACTAATTTGTTGAAGTTTATCCAGATTTGATGGCATATTCTTTCGATTTCACTAGGAATTTGATAGAATTCGCTATGAAATAGTCGGTATTCACCAATAATTTTTTTAAATTCCCCACAAATTCTGCACAATTCTTTAGAATTTATAGCGTTATGTTCAGAATTCGCCGTAGATTTATTGGAATTCTTCAGAAATCAATGTTAATTCTTTGCAATGCACGCAAACTTAATAGTAAATTCGTTTGAATTCACTCGGAATGCTTTGAAATTCAAAATTAAATTTTCGGAATTCCCTTAATATTCTACAGAATTCTTCAATAAAAAATAAAATAAAAATACGTCAAATTCAAAACAAGATGTTTACAAAATAGTTTTTTTAAAAAAATTGCCATTTTGTTTCTATTTGACCGAAATTAATAATTTTTTTTGGATATAAAGTTGAAATGATACACTTTAATAAAAAAAGTATGTCTATAGCATAACAGGAGATTAAAGATTTTTTAGGAGAGGTTGAAAATAGGTTATATTTTAAGATGAAACAAATGAGTAAAGCATTTGTTTTCAGGATAAAATTACTGTATATTATAATAAAATGTACGTAAAATGAAATTTTCGCAACACTATGATAAAAATACACTATTACAATTAAATAAGTCCATATTTACGGTACATTCAATGCATAATCCGCATCTGTGTTCATCACAGCGACGGCGCAAGCAATTGTTGCACCTTATGCGCGTTCGCCCGGATCTTTCCGTTTCACAGAGTGCACATTGGGCACGACTTTCCTCGCGAATGGCAGTGTAACCTCTAACAACTGGTTCACCCCTAAAACCTTAGCAATGAGTCATCTAGTAATTAGACGCAAAGTTTGCTGCTCTAAACGTCCACTATCATCGGAACAGGGACCCTCTTCCTCCTCGCCAGCACCCTATGCCACATCTAATGCCCGCACTGCCTTATAATTACGTAAATTATAACGTAAGTGGTGTTCTTTGGAAATTCTATAATAATAATGTAAATTTTTCTTCGATTATTTTATGGTTTATACTAAAAAAATAGTATTTCAAAATTTCTGCAAAAATATGAGAAATTCATCAAGTATTTCATAAATTTATGATAAAAACACAAAAATATGTGGAAATACTTACATTCAATATAATTTAACTTATTACACTGGAGAAAATATAAATACTTCAAATTTCACAGGCACCGAGTTCACGCACACCGCTACCACAGTAGTGCAAAATTGCACTCCTTCAAAGTTTCGACGTTGCTGTATGAGCGGTAACGAAGCTAATGGCATCGGCCTTAACGCAGCAAATAGCCTAGGGGACTAGCATATTTGTCGTAGTGGGGAGTGACCCTTGGTCTACGCAGGTAAAAAGTTACAGAAGTAAGAAATTTCACGAAGAGCATTTTAAATGCTTTAGAATTCAATAGGAATTCAATGAAATTCGCTATGTATTATTAGGTATTCACCAATATTTTGATACAATCCTTCACAACATTCTGCAATTCACCATGAATTAATTCGTTAGAATTCACTAGGAATCCTATAGAATTCAAAATTAACTTTGTGGAATTTCCTTAGAATTCTACAGAATTCTTTAGAATTCATAATTAATTATATGGAATTCAATATAAATCATTGTCAATTCATGATTGAATCAGCGGTATTGTTTTTAAATTCTTTAGAATTCACTCTCCACAAGTTCTTTGAAATTCTGTGTAATTTACAATGAAATCTTCAGCACCTACCATTAATTAATTGGAATTCTGTAAAAATCACAAGTCATTCTTTGGAATCCACCCATATTTGATGGTAAATTCTTAAAAATTCACTATTAACTCTATCGAATCTAAAATTAAATTGTCGGTATGTCCTGGGAATTCTATGGAATTCTTTGGAATTTATGATGAATTCTATGAAAATTGAAAGGTGTACTTATATTTAAAGTATACATTTCATTTAATTTTTTTTCTGTTAATATTCGTTATTTATTTCGCAAGCTTTGGGAGATGTGTGAGATTTTTTCCGTTCCCCAAGATTTTATGGGTCCGCCAGCTTTTGTCGATCGACGAGCTCAAACGGACCAACACACAAAATGCTCGGCTCGCTTAAAAATAAAGCACTTAAAAATAAATGTACGGAAGTGCCTCAGAATTCTAGGATATTCTTTAGAATTCACTTTAAATTCTCTGTAACTTACTTTACACATTATTGGACATTCTCCAATAATTGATTGAAATTCTTCACAAATTCTTGAAAATCATTCAGAATTTGAAATTGAATCTTTAGAATTTATTCTGAATTCTAAAGAATTTCATATTATTACAATAAATAGAATAAGTATAACTGAAATCTATGGAATTACCTATAAATTATTTGCAACTCACTATTAAACTTTTGGGAATTCGTCACTAAGCCTGTGGTATGTATTTTTAATTCTGTAGAATTCACTAAGGATGCTGGGAAATTTTTCAAAAAATAATCCAAATTCACCATCAATTCTATCAAATTCTCTACAAATTCTTGGCAATCCATTAAACTGTACTGTTAAATCATCAGAATTCACCTGCAACTCATCGAGAATCATTAATACCCACTTTTATTTCTTTAGAATTCACTTGGAATTTAATGGTCAATTCCTTAAAATTCTCTAGGAGCTTGCAAAAGCTCGCAAGCTCAACCCAACTCGTGCGAGCTTTTCATATGCAGACCGAGCCGAATCGAGTTGCGAGACAGCTTGCAGATCATGGGCTAAAAAAAGCTTGCAGGCCGAAAAAAGTTCATAGACCAAGAAAAGATCGTGAACAATAAAAATCTCGCAGAGCTCGTACAGCTTGGATCAGTGCGACAATATTTCATCACGTTGCTCGATCGAATACTACTGAATTGATTTGAGCTTTGTGAGATGTATGAGCTTTTTTCTGGTCCCCAAGATTGTTTCAGTACTCAAGCCTATTTCGATCCACGTGCTTTTTTTGCCCCACAAACTTTTTCCGGTTCCCAAGCTTTTGTCTATCAACGTGCTTTTTTTTACACGGGAGACGTCTCGTGTTTAGACCCGACCAACACACAAGACGCTCGGTTCACACGGGGTTCCCCCTAGAATTATCTCTGAATTCTGTGGAATTCACACTTAAATCTGCAGAATTCATATTAAATTTCTTAGAATTCATGAGAAAATTTAATAAATTCTCCATTAATTATTTGGAACTCACCATGAATTTAGTGAAATTTCTTGAAGAATCCCTTTTAATTTTTCGGGTTACAGTTAGATTAAACGATAGAATCCTTAGAATTCGATATGAATTATGTAGAACTAGAAATCTAATCTACGGAATTCCCTTGAAATTCTATCGAGTTCACCATGAACTTATTGAAATTTACCATGCATTCATTGCAAGTAACTATGAACTCATGGAAATTTACTATGAATTCATTGGAATTTATTGTGAGTTCTCGGAAATTCTGCGACGACCACCATTCATTCATTGAAATTCCTGACAAATCTTCGCAATTATTCGTATTTGAAAACTGAATTTGTGGAATTCTTTAATAATATATGCGGACTTTGTCTTGAATTCTTTAGAATTCATTAGGAAGTATATGAAATTCTCCACGAATTATTGCGAATTCACCATTAATTCTTGGGAATTCTTTTAAAATTATTAACCATTCTTTGTTTTTTGAAATGAAATCCTGAGACTTCACCATTAAGTCTCTGAAATTTACTATGAATTCTTTAGAATTCTCTGGAACTGACTTGAAAATATTTTTGATTGTGTCACGCATAATATAATCTTTCTTTTATTAAACTTTTACTATGGTGAACCCAGTCATACATCATAGTCACGGACTAAGTCAACTGACCAATAAGACTAGAATGTTATAAGTTAATTTAACTAATTTAATACGTTGCTTAAAAACCTCCTGCGATGGTGTTGTAGGTATAAAATTATGAACGGCCACGAGCGTTGGAGGTGCCAACAGTCACCTCTGGAATCTTTCTTAGAGCTACCATCTGCCACTTCACGGGCTTTAGTCGCTTACTTCCTGATGGTGAAGAAAATTTCTTAAAATTCGACATGTGTTTAATTAAACCGCCTTCTAAGATGCTGCCAATCCCTACTGACTCCTAAATGTTCCAGATGTTCAGTGCATCTTGCGTGCATATTGCCTGTAGCCGAAATCACAATGGGATAAACAGATGCATGATTCACATTCCTCCATATGACCTCGCCATACTTGTGGATCTTGGTTGCATAGGTTGACTGCAAATTTTGGTTAAGCGGACAAGCAATGCCGATGATGTAGACTCTTCCAGCTTTTTTTTCTCGCATCACGATGTCAGGTCGATTGGCCGGGATGTAATGATCCGTTTGGATAGTAACATCCCAATATAAGATGTAATCTTCGCTTTCTAAAACGGGCATTGGAATGTATTTATAGAAAGGCATCCATTCTTTTAAGAATCCTATGTTTAGGGCAAGATCTTGATTTATGATGCCCGCTACATCATTATGTCTGTGCGTATATTCTCTCTCAGCCATTACGCGACAGCCATCAATAATGTGCTCGATGGATTCGTTGATACCTCCACATAATCGGCACCGGTCAACAACGTCTTGATGTAACACGTGTTTGCGATTATTCCTAGCGCTGACAACCTTGTCCTGCATCGCAGCGATGAATCCTTTTGTATCTGGATACAGAATACCCTTTCTTAGCCAAATATTAGATTCCTTACTATCCACCTTATTTTGATTTGAAGTTTTGGGGTGCTCGCCATGAATGGCTTTCTGCCTTTATTGTATTTCTAATTCCTCTATGGTTTCTGCCCTGATATTCAAAGCCTTATCTGAGGACAAATTCAAGCGCATTTAGTCAAGCTCCGCTTTACAGATGGTACTATAAAGCGCAACATTTCGCCTGCTGTTAAAATAATCTCGCAACTGTATAACTTGTAACTCACACAGTTTTTTGTCATCTACAACGCCCCTACCCCCTAAATGTCGTGGTAGAACTACCCTTTCAATCGCAGAATTTCTGTGGTGCATTCGGTGCTTCGTCATTTCTACGCGAACAATTCTGTTCCACTTTTCAAGGTTGGTGTTAGACCATTTTATAAGCCCGAAGGAGTACGTGAGGACAGGGATGGCATATGTGTTGATTGCCCTGATTTTGTTTGCCGAGTTGAGAAAACTCTTCATAATCAATCTGAGTCTCGTACTGAAGGCAGTCATTAGGCTTGTCTTAACTATTGAATGTTGAATATCCTTAGATTAAAGAATACTCAGATATTTATATGATTCGCCTGCAGCCATTGCCTCGATGTAATTTTCGAACTCTTTCTCTAACTCTACGGTCCCTAATTCCCCTCTGATTAAATGCACTGTTCTGCATTTATCTAGTCCGAACTCCATGTGGATATCATTAGAAAACTACTTTGTGACATCGATCACTTGCTGCAGTTTCTGGCCTAAACTAGCATACAGCTTCAGGGCATCCATGTAAAGAAGATGGTTTACTTGATGACCATCCTCATCATCATGAATTCTGAACCCATGAGACATGCTGTTTAGTGTTTTGCTCAATGGATTCAACGCTAAACAGAACCATAGTACGCTGAAGGAGTCTCCTTGAAATATATCCGTCGTAAAGCGTATTGATCTAGTTATCTTTGGTTGTCCATAATTAAAATACTTGATTCTTCTACCCCAGAGCCTCATCGCATAGCTTAGAAAGTCAATAATGCATGGACAGATTTTGTAAAGTTTTAAGACTTCAAGCAAATAGTCATGCGGTACGGAAGGAAACGCTTGCTTGTAGTCAATGTACTTGTGTCAATGCCATGTGTAAGTTCCTTTGATGCTTACGAGCTTGAGTCATGGCGACAGCATCTATAGTGACTAGATCTTTACAGGCTCGTGAGTTTTTACAACATCAATAGGAAGCTGCCGTTCCACCTCAATTTTGATAGCACCTATTTCAACAGCCGAAAGCAGTCTGTTTACAGATATTGAGCGTTTTTGATCTTCCTGATTTTGCTCATTTATGTTTGTGGCTAGCTCTGGGTATTTAACTAAGAAGAGTCTATGATATTCTCTCCTCACACTTTGCCCACATTTCTCTGCCAAAAAATAAAGGCGCACAACATCTCTGTTCATATGGTATGTCCATTTGCGTCGCTTTTTTGGTTGCTGAACCTCTGCTTCTGCCTCTGGTTGTATAAGGTCATCCACCTCTGGAGGATGTGGTGGTGCTGGATCATCAATAGGTTGAGGAAAAACATCAATTGTTCCTGCTTGACCGTTTGACGCAGCTTTCTCTAACTGATGTTCATTGCCGTCGTTTTTCCACGCCGAATCAACCTGTTGTTTAATCTCCATTGCTCGGTCTTCTGTAACATGTATATTAGTCCTGATGTCTTTCACCTTAGCGATGAGATCTCTTAGTGCGACTAGGATACTTTGCAGCAAATTCTGTTCTTAAATTGTATGCTTTTTCCTTGTTTGCTTCCAACTTGGCACTTTCATAATAGAGACACACCAATTCCTCTTTCATTGTGGTATCCCAATTGATGCTCTCCCACGGTATTTCTGTCGAGGTAGTTGGCTGCAAATAGCTAGCGCTAGCCAAAGCATCCTCAGCAGGCACAGTTGATGTTCCATTGCTTACCGTTTGTCGCAGATGTTGTTGCTGGCCAGCTGTTTGATTAGAGAGATCTGCCTGACCATCTCGTAGCTCACCATCGCCACCGTCCAGCATGCTGTGGCCCCCAGCTGTGGCTCCAGGGGCGGCCCGACGTTCCTCGGGAAGTGACAAGCGTTTCAAAATCTTTAATATATTCTCCATTTTTCATTGACGGGTTTTGGTGTTCGACTTAGTCCCTCTCCTCTTCGTTATCAGCCTATTTGGCATGGGAAACCCTGTCAGTAGCAATGCTACCGGTAACATTGCTGTCAAAGTCATGAGAGGAGAGCTCAAGCCCTACCGCGACATTAACGCGGAACACCTTCGGTAGGATTATTATTATAATAATTATTATTATTATAAAAACATTTCTTTGTTGAAATGTTGTCACAGGCTTATACAGCCCAACATGTCGAAGGCATTTTTGGTTAGAATTGGATTTTTATTTGATCATTTTTGCACGGGGCTGTTCCGGTATATATCATCAGTCACGGACGCATTTTTATAATGTAATCAAGTGATCTGATGAGAGCAGTCTGCCCAGACATATTGGACAAAGTCTGGTTTTTACCCCATCATTGACGGATTGGGTTGCAGTCAAGTACACGATGGGGGGACCTACAGCTTAAGGTGGGTTCCGAACCACCAGAACCTCGGCGAAGGTACATTGAAAAATTTCCAGAGGTAGCGGCTCAGGGATCGAACCCCGGACCTCAGAGGTGAAGTCCGTGTGTCCCTAATTCAGTTATACTTCATTTCTAAAGTGGACTTTCGCTTTATCGCTAAACGGTGATTTTGATTTTACATAATATTTGTTCGCTTTCCTGAATCATTCAGATTTTGTTAGTTATCTGGTTCTGTACTGTCACCCATCAATTATCAAATTAAATTTTTGCAGACTTAAAGATTATTGAAGATATTAAAATCTTTTTTTATTTTTAAGTATACGAAACATTCGTAGAAAAAGATGCAGAAATTCCTAGTACTGAGGAATTGTTTTGCTTCTTCAAACTGGAATTTAAACCTGGAAAAGCTTTAAATACAGTACTAGAAAAAACAACTCCCAGCAAACTACGATCTCAACTATATGACTTCTTCATTAACTAAACTTAGTTCTGCAAATACTCATTACTTAAAACCCTCTTTGTTATGAAAAAAATATATAGAGAAAGACAACAAATAGAGAATTCTTTGTAGTCCGCTTCAAAATCGCCTTTTTACCACTTGCTATTTTTAAATTCACAAATATGTTTTGACATAGTGTGGAAAATATTGTCTACTAATACATTGTCATTTTTTGAGAAATTAATTTGCTTTCACTATAATTGCACCAGTTTCTTCGATTTGTTTAAATCTTAACTACAAAACTGCCTTCTAATTAACTTTCCTAATGTTTCTGTCTGCCTCTTATCAACATAATAAAATACAATTATTCGTTATTTTTTAGCTTTACGATAGTTGGTAGCAATGACTGTCATGGTTGCATGATAAATGAGACACATCTTAAAGCTAGAACCATTTTCATGAAGTATTGAAAAATAATCACTGTGTGAATGAAAAAAGGTTTTTAAATAACAGTTTTCTTTCCGCCTCGTACTGGTTTTCCCTTTACCTATTTTAAGCTAGTTTAAACATCCGACGCATGTAGGTCTTTTTTAAGTTTCGAATTCTAAAATCGAATAGAAGATATGAACAGAATACAAAATTTTATTCTTTTCATTTTTTAGAAATCCAAATCACACATTATTTTTCCGGGCCCAAACCATTTAATTAATTTTAAAATATTCTACCTTGAATTTTATCACAAATATGGATTTGAAACTCATGAAATTGATTTAAAAAAACTAAAACTCGTATCAAAAAACTTAAAACATCCATAGATTCGTCTTCGAAATATCTCGATGTCATTTTTCTGTTTAAACAATTTTTTAATTTATCACATTACTTTTTATAGTTCTGCAATGTTCATAAAAAACTAATTGTCAGATTAAAAAGTTATTAATACCACTGCATTTTATTTGAAAATATCTCAATGCAGTTTTTTTATTGTTTTTTAAAAACATTTTTTGAAAAATTACAGTATTTATTACTTAGCATACATTTGCTGTGAGCATGCGGATATGGATCTAAAATCTGTGTAATTAGTTTTAAAAAAATGAAGCGTCGTATCCAAAAAACTAAAAAAAAACCTAGATTTGGTTCCGAAATATCTTGATCGGGTTGGTTTGTTTATAATAATAGCAGAACTTTAAAAACTGATAAAATTGTTTAAAAAAAAGATATCGAGATATTTCGGAGACGAATCTAGAGTTAGTTTTTAGTTTTTTGATACGACTCTCACCTTTTCTAAAATTAATTACATAAGTTTCAATTTCATATATAGGGCAAACTTCAAGGTCCTCAAATATTTGGTACTGTTTAAAGAGATAAAAGATTATTTTTCATGAAAAAATAATAAAACGTAAAAAAGATTTTGCGTCTTTTCTCGGAAGAGGCGTCCCCACTCTTCACACGTATCGCCCTCCTCTATCATATTTTTCACTTTCCTATAATTATTGCTTATTGATCATAGATTATTATATCATTAATGATTGCAAATTAATTATTATATAACCGATAAAGAAATTATTAGCTTATTATTATTTATTAATTTTTATTTTATAATTATAGGTCAATGAATAATTATTATTATTATCAAACAGGATCATCTGCTAAATCGAATAAATACTAAAAAAAGTTGAATTAGAATTAAAATATAAGTTATCAAAATTATTGTTAATAATTATTTAGATATGTTGATTAATTAATATTTCTTATAATTATTCATCATTATTCAATAATTAATAATTCAACAATTTCTAATTAATTTATCATTATTAATTAATAATTAATAATTAAATATGAAACATTATTTTAATTTATTTTCTGTTTATTATGCTGAACTTTGCTATTTTGTTATCTTTGTGGACAGTTACCATTATTATTAACTATGATCAATAAATATATATTATCATACATTATCAATGGAAATAAATTAAACTACAACTTACTAAAATAACCAATTTTCATATTCTGAGGCTTTGATATTTTATCTCGGGTTTATGAATAATAACAACTAGAATACACGTTCTGTATTTGATAAGTATGATGTAGCCAAATCTAAACTTCAAACTTATTATATAATTATAAATTAAAGCATGAAAGATCGTGAAATTGACTGTATTTGCTTGCGGCACTATAGAGAGAGTGAGATTTGAATCCCGAAGGGCAGCGTGAGCCCTAAGAGTGTCGTAGGAGTGGGGGTATCGCTCGAAAGAAAACAAGGGTAATCGGCACTATAGATAGTGGATCTGTTAAAAGAGGTGACTGTTATTTGTTAATTACAGGTATTAAAAATTAATCTTTAGAAATTGGATTCTACCTTTTTATAGAGAATCTTTTTCTCAAGAAAATAAGCCAATCATATACTCAGAAAAAATCCGTCAGAATAGCAGCTTTTCAGTTAACAATTTTTTATATTCCAAATGATTTCATGAAAAACAATCTTTTCTCTCTTTAAAAATACTATCAATAAAAATATGTAAAAACGTTCCGTTTCACTTTTCGGCATTGGAAATTGTTCCCTAAAGAATAGTACATAAATATGATATTATGTTACATTAAAGTCCTAATAAGTTAAATCTTACTTATAGGGGTGCGAAATCTGAAGTTTGTTGTTCGGTATTTAAATGATGAAAAAGGGATGTTAATTTTCATTTTCATTGAACTAGGACCTATCCCTGTTTCTAGCATAGAATCTACATTCTAGAAACAAATATAGACCATCTTCTTTGTATGGGAATCTAATTAGGTTTTCTTTTGTCGATACACATCAACCTCATACTTGTGCATTTCATGGTCCTAAAGTCTAAACCATTCATCTAACCTCTGCCTCATCTATGAAAGGATCAATTCCTGGTTCTATAAGAGGCAGATCCATTTTTCTCCCTTCCAGTTTATCAACGGCGGTTCAATTTCTGCAGATACTTGAATATCTGTGTGATGACACTATCAATAAATATTTGCTTTAGCTAATCTATGCAAAATTTTATTACTTAATCGGACCAGTTTTGAATGAAGGACTTATAATCAAATCTAGAATCAGGTTTATAGTAGTTAGAAAAAATAGCATTTCTCACATATAAGCACACCCCCCCTCCCCCCTCCTAACCCGACCTTTCCGATTTTAATAATCTTTTAATATCTAGTAGTCCATCAAAAAATAGGATAAATTTTTTATCTTTATCGACGGAAAAACGATTTGAGGGGGTGAAAACGACCCTAAAATTCATCCACGAAAATGGATTTTTTAATATATCGCAGGTGCTACCCGGGTGGAAATTCAAGTCGGGGGCTGGCCATTTTACGACTGGAGAGTCCGACTTTAAGTCAGGCTGTGGCCGGGGTATCTGGTCGGAATCCGACCAGCATCGTCACGATGCGCTGGCCAGCGTCCGGGCAAGGAGCATGGCCGCGAGCTGGCCGGGGAGCCCGACCGTGGCCTGGACAAGATCAAATGGTTCTTTACTACATTTAAATTATTCGGGTTTCAATTGTATGAAAAATATCAGTCACTGAATTAGGGGATCAATTTGATTCTTTTTTACCGTAGAATTGAAGCACATTAATAAATGAAATTCCACCCACATAGCACGTAGAGAACATTAACTATTTTTACGTAGTAGTTAAGAGGAAAAAAAGGTATTCAAAAAATAAATATTAAATGATTGCAAGTATTTTGACTTTAAATATTAATAGTCCTGTTTAGAGTAAATACATACATTACATTTTTAAACATTATATTACAAATTAAATTTTTTAACGCTAAGGGGTATCGAACCTACATATCTATACCCTAATCTAACGTCTAGCAGTCCGTATTGCTAACCACTGCGCTAAACCGAGAAGTTGAAACTCGTTGAAAAAGCCATCCTCATAATGTTACTTAGAATTTGTTTATTACAAAAAAAACAGTTCGAATTTCCAAAAAGTGTCTTCGAATTTTTGTCAAAAAATGCATTGTTTGTAAGTCTGAACTCATGAAACTTTAAAACTTGTGGCGTCAAAAAGATATTCACCTAATCTATTTCCACGTGTGGAACATCCATGTGGCCATACGCATCCATTTCTTAATGAAGGTCAGTCCCCGACCAGAAACCTTGTTGTACCAGGGCTAACCCGGGCTATTTCTACACGGATAAAGATATTTCTCAATGAAACAAATTTCATTTCACTTCTCATGTAAATACGCAACTAACAAAAGTAGTTCCAATCATGAGGGTGGTAGCCCCTATTTTCTATTGAAAAATCCTACTTTTTTATCCCTCTTTAGGAAATTTGCATGCCATTTTCATGAAAAGCAAATTCAAAATGGACTTCAAAATATTTTAACAAATATTTCCGTCGATAGAATACAAAAATAAATTTGACTCTTCCGACATAATTTTTGAAACCACTCTCAAAATGTACCCCCCCCCCCCCCCCCCCCCCCCCCCCCCCTTCCGCAAAGAAGATTTTCCAATATACTTCAGATTCTAATTCATAATTTATTAAGAAGAAATATTTTCGTTAGTGAAATACAAACATAAAGTTGGCACTTTCGAAATTCAGTATAAAATGAATGTTTATTGCGTTTAATATAAAAATAAAACTTGCTTATGAAGTTCTGAACATAAGGGTAGCGACTCCTATTTTCTAGACTAGGAAATCTACCTTGTTACGTCTTTTTTTCTGAAACAAAATTTTAAATCACCTGATAATAGAAAAGATATTTTCGATAATTGAATGCGAAAATATAGCTCAGGTGTCCAAAATTATTTATTACACCACCCTCCAAATGCAAAAACCAACCCATAAAAAATGGTTGTCGACATAATCCAGGTTTTAATTGATAATTTACTATGAAACCTAATTCGTATTCATTCTAATGTAAAAAAATACATTAGAAATAATATGCTTACTTCTCTATTCTCATCGTTATTTCTGACCATAAGGGTTGCAGCTCCTGATTTTACATTAAGAATGTACCGTTTTTTGTGTATATTATGGCCACAAAATCAAAATTAATCCAAAATAATTAAAAAGTTATTTACACTGATTTCATACAATAATAAAGTTAACCTGTTTGTGTCGATTTTTTTAAATCACCCTTAAACACAAAAATCAACCTACAATATAAAAAAAAAACAGAAAATAAAACTCATTTGATACTTTGTGATTTTTAATTCAAATAAAAAAATGCTGTAAAATTTCAACGATATTATTTTTAAATATATGTGTATTGTATCGAAAAATCTTTTTGAAGGGATTATGTTTGTATTTCACTGCCTGCGCGGGTTAGTCGAGTATTTGCATGAGAAGTCAAATTTAAATTTTTCCGTGTAGTAAATTATCAATTCGAATCTGAAGTATATTAAAAAATCTTTTTTGGGAGTTGATTTTCCATTTTGAGGGTGGTTTGAAAAATTATCTCGAACAGGTAAACTTTATATTTGTATTCTGTCGACGCAAATATTTTTTTAAGTATTTTGAAGCATATTTTAAATTTGATTTTATGAAAATGGTATGAATATTTCCTGAAAAGGCATGAAAAATTTATATTTTTCAATAAAAAATAGGGGTTGCAACCCTCATGGTCGGAACTACATGTATCAGTTGCGTATTTACATGAAAAGTGAAATTTGTTTAATTGAGAAATATCAATTAGCACCTGACATATATTGAAAAATCCATTTTCAGGGGTTACTTTTAGGGGCGGTTTTCACACCCTTAAAGAGTTTTTCTGCCGTCAAAGAAAAACACATTTCTCTTATTTTTTTATAAACTTTAACATATGAAAAGAATATTTAAATCTTAGAGGTCAGTTTGAGGTCCTGTTAGTAGGATGGACTCGTTGGAAAGGATCCTTTTTGCTTTTTGAATTTTCATCCCTTTATACATCAAACCTACCTCCAATGCTAAGTGATTCAGTCTCTTCCATTTGGGTTTCCACATCAGCAAGTATGTTGCAATTCTAACTGGAATTCTAGGTAAAGTTTCAGATGTGCAAAGTCTTGGAGAACACTCAGCTAGAGTAATCACTTATGTATTAATTATCCTCTTCTGAATTGCACCATCTATCCTAATTGCAAAATTATACAATTCTAACTCGCAATCCAAAGGATCCGCTGTCAGAAAAACAGGCAACCAGTATTATTTCATACATATTTCCAGAAAGGTAAATTAAAAAACCCTTCGAATAATTTCCTACATAATTCGATTCCTACTTGAACAGCTCTTTGTAATATTCCTTTAAATTCCTGCGTCATTTATTTTTTAGAAAAATCCTCATTAAATTTCTTGCAGAAATTTTCTACCCTAATTTGGAATTAAAATTTTTTTATTTCGTATTTATAATTTCCGTTCACCCAGTTTTTATCTGAGAAATATTGAAAAGGGGCTAGGGGTGTCGGAAATTGATGCGGATCTGGTAGGGTTAGCGGGTTGGCCCGCAGACTCGCAATCAACCCAACAACCCGCATAACTCGCATTTAACCCAATAACCCGAATTCCACCCGACAACCACAAAAATGAGCAATAAATTCACATTCAACTAGGAAACCCGAAAAGCTTCGCAAATATAAGAAAGACCGTACTAAAAATCTTTTTACGTTTTATGACAATTCTCGGATAAACCAAATCCAAATTCGACTTTATAAATATTGGAAAATAAAACATTGAAAATCTTGTAATTCTAAGTTAGTAGCCCTAAATATTAAGTACCAGGTGTATACATATGAAACCGGTATTGCCATTTAGCGGCCAGTAGGCACACTTGTAGGCACTGTCGGAACTTACCATTTGTGCTAATTGGCGT
>NC_046659.1:73762187-73763790 GCF_010883055.1 Belonocnema kinseyi | reverse complement strand
GCGAGGGCGCATACTTTGAATAAAATATTTGTTATCATTCTCTTGAAATAAATGTGTTTTTTTCTTGAAAAAATACCGGTTTCATATGTATACACCTAGTAAATAAGAACTCAAAGCGACACTAATTAGGCTATCTCAAAAAAACGAGAATTACGTAGAATTTTCTGTTTTTTTTTTGTCAAACTGAAAACCATTCAACCCAAAGTGTTACGAAATGACAAGTTTATAATTTTTAAATACAAAATAAAAAACATTTTATTTTAAAAATATTGATTAAAGGTCCGTCGAGAATTCAAGAAAAATTCAATTCGAGAAAAATTCGAGAAAAAAGAATTCGAGAAAAATCAAGTGTAATTTCAGTGCCTTAAATTTGACCACTTTGATAACTTTAAGATAATATAATTTAAAACTTAATTTCGCAAAAATTTAGGAATTCTGAAAACACACAAAAAAACATTTTGATCAGCGAAAATGGCAGTAAATTTATCCAGTTACTTCAAATGTCAATTAATTCTGCATAGAATTATAATTCTTATCGCCAATAACTCTGAATGTTCCAAATTTCGATTTTTAGTTAAGGTTTAAGTTTCAGTAATCAAAATTTAAAGTTGATTAGCCGTAAAGCTTGGATTTGAAAAGATAAGTTTTTCAATACCTGAATTTTCAAATATTTAATTCGAAAAGTTACAAATTAAAATTTCTAAATTATAAGCTATTAAAGTAGAATTATTCTATAAATCTATTTAGAAATTCTCTTGGAGCTTAAGGGCATGTGCCACTTATTCGATTCCTGCCTTACCGGCATTTTTTTTATTTATACCAATTTCACATGAGATGAGATATCAATCTAAAAGTTGGGCAAAATAAAAAAGGGACTGAGTAAAGCCTATGTACTAAGAAATTTTCACAATTCAGAAAAAGAAATAATTTCTGAAACATTTTTTTCTATATGTGAAGATGTATTAGTACTACATAAATATTTCTTAGTTCCTTTTTATTATTTTTATTAACTTTCAGGTCGAAATCTCAATTCTCGTGAAACTGGTATAATCCCAATAAATGCCAATAAGGTAGGAATCGGACAAGTGTCGCGTGCCTTTAAAGCCATAAAATACTTACTCCCGTCATACGATTCCTACTATACCGATTTTATTTCAAATAAAAAATAAATCGGATTAAGTAATGTTTTTGTACCGCTAAATTTCTTAAATTTCCAATAACAAAAAAGATTTCAAACATTCTTTCAAAAAATTCCTAATTATAAAATTGTAAGAGTATACAAACGGTATAGCAGGAATGGTATGACGTCAGTATTTCATGGCCTTAATAATTTATTTTTTTTTATCAATTATATATTTTATTTTCTGATTTTCAGTCTTTTTCAAATAGATCCCCATTTAGATCTGCGTCTAATTCTATACTTCGTAACCCGTCTAAATTGTGGGTCCGGATGCAATAAGGGCACATAAAATTTTTTCGTGTGAAAACGAAGTCCCCTGGGGGCTTTAGAAAAAATTTTCGAATTTTAATTTTCAAAAGATATATATGGATGTAAAATTTGATTCCGCATCTTTTTTTCTTAAGACAAAAAGTTGTAACTTTT
>NC_046659.1:73758059-73762087 GCF_010883055.1 Belonocnema kinseyi | reverse complement strand
GAGGGAGCTCTTCTTAATATTTTGACACCAAAATCATGTCGATACACCTTACCGACTGCGAGTAAAGCCACCCACGCTTTAACTTGACAGACTGTACAGTAACCTCTAACAGAGTGATTACTAGGGAAAATTTAGAAAAATCTATTCATAATCGTTAATATTGGGTAAATTCAATTTTCCCTCAATACTTCTTTTCATAATTTAATACTTCATAATAGAATACAAATAAAAAAATACATTTTCGACTCCCGCTCCAAATCTCTTTTTATAGGGTTCCTAAAGAACGTTTTCTCCAGTTTTTGAGGCTAATTATTATTTTTTGTGCTTTCTTTCAGTGCACATTGTTTTTAAAACATAAAATATAATTTTCTACTGATAATTGGATGTTTAAGTAATTTTTTGTAACAATTGATAGTGTTTATACTTTATTGAAATTTTCTCTTAGCATCAAATCATAAAGTGGCATGCTTTTCTGAATTTCTCAACTTGCTTTCAACTTTTTGGTTAGATATTTATAAAAATAAATTATTGGTGAAAAAAATAATGCGATAAACAATGTGTTAAGAGACATCAAAATATTCTCTTAGAATAATTGTAGAAGAATTATGAAGAAGGAGTAGGATCTTTTTTGCATCGAAATCTCTCGTGTAGAACAATGAAGTGAAATGTGACATCACAGTCAATGAGATTCAAAGAAATTTGGAAGAATAGTCGGTTCGTCTCTGCCTTGAAAAGTTCAAATCATGCACTTATTTATAAGAATTGATAATAAATTTAACCAACTTTATTGGATACCACATTTTCATGATCACATTTCACCTCATTGCTCTACACGAGCGATTTCTATGCATAAATATACTTCACAAAAACATAATCCATCATAATGGCTATTTTTTGCAAATCTTTGTGTATAACAAATAACTTGACATACTAACAAATTTTCTTCTTCCAACGACTCTCTTGCATCAAACCTGAGGCCTGATGCCACTGAAAAAAAATTTTACATAGAATTAAAAAAAAAAATTTTAACCAACATTTTTTCCGCTATTGGCAGCTTTATAAAAATGTAAACAAACAAAAATTAAAAAATCGGCTTCTACGAATTTCTTAAGAATTAAATGCTGAATTTTTTCAACAAAAAATTGAAAATCAATTAAGAATTGTGGCCTAAAGGTTCGTTTGAACATCGTATTTTCATTTCGTCGCACTGTGCACCCTTGCGCATCCAGTCCAGGGATATAGAAAATAGAAAAAAATTTTCCACGAAAATGAAAAAAACACAAGAGAAAATGAACTTCTTTCGCTCTTTGTATTAACATGAGCGTTTAGACAAAGAAAAATTAAACAATTGGGCCACATTAATCTTTTTAAAATGGAATGTTTTTTTACCATCTCACTTTGACCTCCCACTCGAGCTTTAAACCTCCCAAAAATCTATATTTTTGACTTTCGTTCACAATAACGCGAACGCCTCCTAAACCACAATCGAAAAAGTGAATCCTTTTCTTGCACGCAACTATAATCATATATTGTACACCAAGGCAGCCAAATAATCTTTTTGCGACCGAGTCTGAGTTTTGCCTAACACGCGAGACCGTAAAAAGACTTCGTTGCCTCGTTACACAAGATATTTTACGTCGTTGAAGTTTGCTGCAGATATGCATTTTAAAATTGTGTAAATAATGTTTAAAAAACAAAGAGTAATATCAAAAAAGTAAAAACACCTCGGAATTCGTCTCGGAAATATCTCAGTGTGAATTTTGTTGTGTTTAAGCAATTTTTTAAACAATTACACTATTTATGCAATTCTTATAGGCAAACTATGCTTCGGATCGGAAAACCAAATGCATTAGAGCATTCATTTCGAAAATATCTAGATATAATTTTTTTTAACAATTTGTTAAAAAATCAGCGCATTTCTTGCTCAGCGTACTGTTCCTGTATCCCTATGTATATAGGGATTTGAAAATTGTGTAAATAACTTTTTAAAAACTAAGAGTCATATCGGAAATGTAAAAACATCTCTGAATTCGTCTTGGAAATATCTCGATTTGCATTTTTTTCTTTTTTCGTTTGCACAATTTGAAACTTGTGTAATTAATCTATATACAGGCTCTATGATCGCCATTCGTTTGCAAGGTATATCCCAAATATTTAAATTCCTTTACTTCTTCTAACTTTACTCCCTTCCATCTGCTTTCCCCTCCTTTTCTAAACCGCATTATCTTGGTATTTTCTATATTTATTTAAATTTAACTTTTTTCCATTTAAGTATTTCTTCAATTCAACCATTAGGCCCTTCATCCCTTCTTAATCATCTGCCATCAACACTATATGGTCCACGTATGCTAGCGTATATATATATAATCCACTCCCATCCAAACTTCTCCCTATCCCTTTCTCTTCATTTCTTCTTCTAAGTATGAGATCAATATTATTCTTTATTATTCCTTATTATACTATTCCTTATTATAGCTAAACATTTAGCTGCAAACGAAAGAAGGAATTAAGAAAGATCCCTGGATCAGCGAAAATGAATATCCTTGACCATTTTCCATATACCAGGGATATCGTATAGTCAAACCCCTGATAAGTATAGCTATAATAGGGATATTAAGAATAGATGTCTGAAGGAATTATCGGAAGAGCGCCGGTGCATTGTGGGAGCAGCGAAATAAAATGGCGACGGTTTAATCGGGAGCATTGACAGTTCAGATTTACTTTGGACAATTAAACGCTTTTTACTACTTAAAATGTGCGCGAATGTTAATATTAAATAGAGTTTATGAGGCGGTAATAATAATTTACAATTGTTTCGATTGTAGGCGATAATTATATTGAAATATCAAGAACCGCGATAAAAACAACAAACTTGACCTCCAGATCCATTATACGGCTTTCAGGGAAATTCATTTTCGCGATACCAGACGAAATATTGGCTAGTGTAAGTTAAAATATTTCTATAACAACTAAATTTTTCTCTAATCTACAAATTAGAAAAAAAAACATTATACTGTCGAAAATAATAAACTCTCCAACTTAGCAATTTTGTTCAAATTACTGATTTACGAGAATAATTTACATAAAGTAACTAAATGTTTAACTCTTTTGATTAAACGTTTTACCTAATTTAAGTGGACACTTTCTTTGAGTTTAATATATTCTCGATTCACTCGTTCGCCTCGAGAATTTTTTTCCGCGTATAAGATAATTCAGAACATATATGTTGTTTATCACCCCCATTCCTTTTCTAAACCCTCTCTGATTCAGTACTCTTGTGATATTTAATCTCCTCTCCCCATATTTCCAAACTGCAGTTGGAATCTCATCCTTAATATAAAATCTCTAAACAATATTGTCGATTTCGATTGTCACAATACTCGATTTCATTGCTATATGCATGCGACACGAGGCGTCAGTGGGTTAGACAGCATTGGAAAATATCGAAAAAATTGTCAAGATTGCTCGTTCTTTGATAGCTACACGCGTGCGACAGAGCAAAAATATCTTTGGACAGAGGCATCCGTGAATTAGACAGTAAAAGAACGTTACACGTGTTTTCTTGAAGTTAATGATCCCAACGGAGCTGTCTTGATCTGCGCTTGCTTGGATTTGAGTGATTTTCATTGGCTACGGTGAGCGTCTGTACTTGATTTTTAAATACGTACGCGAACTAGAGCCAATGAGCGACGCACAGTTCAAGCATGCGCAAGTATTTTTGGATCTCTGTTGGGAATGATAATCGAATCAAAATTCGAAGTTGATAATTCGAATCAACGTTTCTCCTTTACCACCACCTCAGAGCTGCCAGATCGTGGATGAAATTTACCCTCACCATACCTACCGTTTGGGAGCCGCAAAACAGAAAGTGCATGATTACCACTGTGAGTTCGTATGTAAGCCGAAAATGCACGATTCGACCTCGGAGAGTTCTGCTGTACGATGATTGCCGATCTGAAGGCTTCGGAAGACTTCGGTGGTCTTCTATTTATATCTTGCTCCCCATTTGAAAGAAATTGAAGAAATTG
>NC_046659.1:73756302-73757959 GCF_010883055.1 Belonocnema kinseyi | reverse complement strand
ATATACATCAAATCCTTTAAAATATCATTCTAAATTACTGTGATCAATTAAAAATTCCTTGGAATCTTTTAAAATTCTCTCAAATTTTTCAAATCCTTTAAATTTTTTTCAAATACCTAGAACTTTTTATAAATATTTCTAAAGTATTTAAAATTTTGTTAAGTAACCCTTTTAAAATTGCTTAAATTCTTTGAAATTCCCTTAAATTATAAAAATCAGTTGAAAATTCCTTGATATTTTTAGAAATATGTTCAAATGTTTAAAATCCTTAAAAATCTTTTTAAATCTTTTAAATTTATTAAAGCCCTTTAAAATATCTTGAAATTTGAAACATACCCTGAAATATTTTTTGCAATGTCAAGGAATTTTTAATTGTTTCCATAATTTATACGAATTTCAAAGAATTAATCCAATTTTAAAAGGGTTATTTAAAAAAATTTTAAATACTTTAGAAATCTTTAAAAAAAATAAGTTGTAGGTGTTTCAAAAGGTTTTAAAGGATTTGAAAAATTTTAGAGAATTTTAAAAGATTGCAAGGAATTTTCAATTGATTACAGTAATTTAATATGACATTTTAAGGGGTTTGATATATATTAGGATATTTTAATAGGTTTCAAGTAATTTTCAAATTATTTTAATATTTAGTTTGCTTTTTAAGCTTTTTAAGGATTTTAAATATTTCAGGGTGTTTTTTAAATTTCAAGCAATTTTCAAGAACTTTTTAAAAATTTAAAAGATTTCAAAACATTTTTAAGGATTTTAAATATTTGAGAATATTTTAAAAGATGTCAAGGAATTTTCAACTGATTTTTATAATTTAAGGGAATTTCAAATAATTCAACAAATTTTAGATGGCTTACTTAAAAAAATTTTTAATACTTTAGAAATCTTTAAAAAAAAGTTCTAGGTATTTCAAAAGATTTTAAAGGATTTGAAAAATTGTACAGAATGTTAAAAGATTCCAAGGAATTTTCAATTAATTACAGTAATTTAATATGACATGTTAAGGCATTTGATATATTTTAAGATGTTTTCATAGATTTCAAGTAATTTTCAAATTATTTCAATAATTTAGTTGAGCTCTTTAAGGATTTGAAATATGTCAGGGTATGTTTCAAATTTCAAGATATTTTCAAGCGCTTTAACAAATTTCAAAGATTTAAAAATATTTGTAAGGATTTTAAATATTTTAGAATATTTTTTGAAATGTCAAGGAATTGTCAACTGATTTCCATAATTTATGGGAATTTCAAAGAATGAACCCAATTATAAAAGGGTTATTTAAAAAAAATGTAAATACTTTATAAATCTTAAAAAAAATAAGTTGCAGGTGTTTCAAAAGATTGTAAAGTATTTCAAAATTTTTAGAGAATTTAAAAAAATTGCAAGGAATTTTCAATTGATTACAGTAATTTAATATGAAATTTTAAGGGATTTGATATATTTTAGGATATTTTATTAGATATCAAGCAATTTTCAAATTATTTTAATAATTTAGTGCGAGCTTTTTAAGGATTTTAAATATTTCAGGGTATTTTTTAAATATTATATATATAATGCGATGGATCAGCGGGATCTCGTGACCTTTGTGTGGACGGAGCGACTGAATCACGACTTGCTAGACTGCTACGATGCGAGTGTGGCCCGTGAACGGGGT
>NC_046659.1:73725087-73756202 GCF_010883055.1 Belonocnema kinseyi | reverse complement strand
CTTACATACGAACTCATAGTGGTAATCATGCACTTTCTGTTTTGCGGCTCCCAAACGGTAGGTATGGTGGGGGTAAATTTCATCCACGATCTGGCAGCTCTGCACCACCTTGCCACCCGTACCGCCGCAATACAGGGCCGCCGCTTGTTATTTATGATCGAATTCTTATTTCAATTTAAGCCTCCCTGCTTGTTATTTATGATCGTATTTTTATTTCAATTTCGGAAAGGACATTTTAAAGTCTTCAAAGCATTTAAACGAGCTATTTGGACCATTAAATATGTCTACCTGAGTGCCTGCGGAGAATTTCTCAGAGCTTCTCAGAGCCTTGAGAATCTTTAGCATATACTCTGAGATTTCTATCGGTAGGGTTAGTATATTTTTAATTACAAGTAAATGTTTCAGTCATTATGTTTTATTAATATAAACATTAAAATTAAGTAATATTCCTTTGAAGCATAGAATTTTTAATAATTTTTGTTATCAAAGTGCATTGCTGGTGTAAAATTCGATAACAACTTTTTGAGATTTTGAGGTTAGGCATTAATTTTAGAATACAAGAGCCAACTGCTGGTCGCAGAATTAGATATTTTTTGTTACTTTAATGTAAAATATCCGTATATCTACAAAAATCTATAAAATATTATTTTTTGCTATTAAAAATTACGAAAATGTACTACAAAAACTTTACGAAAGTTAAGCTTTCACTCATTTTTTAAATACAAAAAAATACTCCGTGTTTAAAATACATTGAAAATTAGTGACATTTTTTATACAACTTTCACAAAAATTTTATTCAAATTTTTAACAATTTTGGTTAAAAAAAACAGAAACTATTTTAATCGGGATTAGAGTAAAAAATAGCTTTTTAGGTATTTATCCTACGTCTTATTGATAAATTGTTTAACTGCGAGCAGTTCGCTCTTGAATTGCAAAATGTGATATTAACCTCAAAATCTTAATAAGTTGCTACCGCATTTTATATCAACAATGAAATTTTATAAAAAATTCCATGAATCAAAGGAAAAATACTTAATATTAATGTTTATATTGAATGTAAATAATAACTTAAACATTAACTTATAACTAAAAATACACCAATGTTACACTAACTTTACTCAATATCATAAAAGTAACATTAATCTCCTTGCACTCCACCTTCACCACAAAACAGCTGCATAAAATATATAGACTTCCAATGTTTTATATGCTTTTAAATAATATATGGTTTAAGAAATGTGGGATTGAATGAATTATGTTCAGTTTTATGGATGTATCGGATCTTCATATCTGCCGACAATTTTGATAAAGACTCAATATTTATTTTATAAGGACACAATTTTGAAAACCTCCAGCAACAGATACATACTATAGGGATGTACGGGTACTTTCATTATCACCCAATGGTCGGCAAGAAATTAGTTTTTGACCAACTAAAAAGGAAATTACAACAAAATAGTTGAATTCTCAATCAAAAAGATGAATTTTCAAGGAAGAAGTTTTATATTTCTAATAAAAAACACAAATTTTTGACAAAATGCGGAAGTATTCAAACAAATAATTCCATTTTTAACTGAAAAAGATCAAGTAGCAATAAAAAATATCAAATTTTAAACAAACATAGAATAATTCAGCTTTTAGTTTATAAAAGTTAATATTCAATACAAAAAAAATGAAGTTTTCTACAGGTTATTTAAAATTTAAACCAAAACAGTCGAATTTGATATCAAATAGTAAAAGTTTTAACAAAAAGATGAATTTTCAATCACAAAGATTAATTTTCTATTAAAAAAAAATCTTTTTTTAACAAACAATAGAATTTTCAACAAAATTAATTTTCAATGCAAGAACAATATTATAAAGAGTATTTAAAATAAAATAGAATTCATTTTAAATCAGGCAGGTTCTACATATTATTTAGCAGAATCTTTCAGCGATTAAAATTGTTTTATAGTAAATTATGTCAGACGTTTTTTTCTGATCTAAGAAAAAAAATCGAGTTTGGACATCTATGTTGAGAATAATAAAAAACAGATTAATCTTTTACTCATAACATTGATTTTCTACAAAAAACTATTGGTTTTCAACCAATAATGATATAATGAAAATTTCCCTTAAAGATATTAATTTTTAACAAACAAACAAAAATCAAGAAAATAGTTGAATCCTCAATAAACAAGATAAGATTTTTACAAACAAAAATAATTTCATACCAAAAAACCGAATTTTCAAATGAAGAAATTAATTTTTAATAAAGAATATAATTTTTCATCCTGAAATTGTACAGTTGAATTTTTAATCAATTTTCAAAGAAAGAGTTGAACCCTAATCAAAAAGATTAGTTTTCAAACAAATAGTAGTGTTTTCAACTAAAAAAGATAAATTTTTTATTAAAAATATAATTATATAAAACCAGAAATAGGATCATTCTTTTTAGTTAAAAGAATTAATATTTAACAACAAACAATTGAATTTCAACAAATTATTTGAAATTTTACTAAAATAGATGCATTTGATGATATACAGTTGAACTTTCAAGTCAACCGATGTATTTTCAACCAAAAAGATTAATTTTATATAAAAAAGACGATGTTTGAAACAAATAATTGAATTTTCAACCCAAAAATAATCATTTTTATTTCCATATTTCAGTGTTCCACCGAAAGTGGGATAGTTAAATTTTCAGTTAGATAATTTAATTTTTAACAAAACCAAAAAGAATGGAATGTGCAACTTAATAGTTTTGTTCTTTATCAAAAAGATGAATTTTCAAACCCGAAGACTAATGTCTCACCAAAATAACGAATTTTGGTGGAAATGTGTGCACATTCAAACAAATGGTTGAATTTTCAACTACAACCGAACAATCTTTAACTCCAAATATAAATTCTCTACCAAAAATGGTATAATCCAATTTTATCTTACATAAATTAATTTTTGACTAACTATAAAGGAACTTTCAACAAAATAGTTGAATTCTCAATCGAAAAGATGAATTTTCAATGAAGTAGTTTTATATTCCTAACAAAAAGCACACGTTTTCAACAAATAAATTTTCAAACCAATAATACCATTTTTAAATAAAAAAGATCAAGGTTTGATCAAAAATATCAAATTTTAAACAAAAATAGAATAATGCAGTTTTTCGTTCATAAAAGTTAATATTCAATCAAAAAATTAAATTTTCTACAGATTATTAAAAATTTTAACCAAAATAGAAGAATTTTTTTAAAGTAGTTTTTTTAACAGTAGAATTTTCAACAAAATAGATTAATTTTCAATCACAAAGGTTAATTTTCTATTAAAGAAATTTTTAAAAATAAATAACAGAATTTTGTAGACATTTTTTATGTAAGTTGTTGGCTTTAAGGTTAGGTGAATTAAAACTAATGAACTTGTTCCAAACATTTCGGCACACAATGCTAGCCTTCATCAGTGAGTTTTATTAATTCTGTGAAAAGTACACAATATCTTGTAGGTACGCAGTTTTACAATTGGAAGTATTATTTTTTGATTAATATTTTAGTTGTGAACTAATAGAAAATGAAAATTATTTATTTTTAAATCCAAATCCTTTTGTTAAGAACTATTGATGAATCTTGCAGTACTCTTGAAACATTATTTTATTTTAAAGAAGTACAATTGATGAGAAACCAATTTTCAATTGAAAAGGTTATTTACCAATTATTTTTACAGCGACGTATATGTAATTATATTACATTTTTTATTATTTTATTCCTTTTTTGTTATTTTGCAAGTAATCTGTTTGTACAAAAAATTATTATTATAAATTGAAAGAAACCTTATACAGATGTTTATTGTTTGCAACTAAATTAATTTCCAATCCTAGAACAATATAATAAAAAGTATTTAGAATAAAATAGAATTCACTTAAAATCAAGCAGGTTTTATACATTATTTAGCAGAATCTCTCAGCGATAAAATTTTTGTATAGTAAATAATGCAAGACGTTTTTTCCCATATAAGACAATAAAAACTCGAATTTGGACATCTATGTTAAAAATAATAAAAAAACAGATTAATTCTTTACCCATAAAAGTAATTCTCTACAAAAAACGATTATTTTACAACCAACAATGATATCATGCAAATTTTTCTCAAACACATTAATTTTTAATAAATAAAAAAACAAGAAAATAGTTGAATCCTCAAGAAACAAGATAAGATTTTAACAAAGAAAATTAATTTTCTACTGAAAAGATGAATTTTCAACTCAAAAAAATTATTTTCAATTATAAATATAATTTTTCATTCTAAAATGGTGCACTTAAACTTGTAATGAAATAGTTAAATCCTCAATCAGAAAGATCAATTTTCAAACAAATATTGGAGTGTTCAACTAAAAAAGATAAATCTTTTATTTAAAATATAAATATATAGAACCAGAAATAGGAATATTCTTTTTTAGTTGAAAGAATTAATATTTAACAACAAACAACTAAATTTTCAACAAATTAGTTGAAATTTATTAATGGATGAATCTCGCGCTTGCACATAATTACACCTCGCGCTTCGCGCTCGGATATTTATTCTTTGCATTTGGAATAGTTTAATAAAACTGTATCAAAAAAATCACTTTCATATTCCAGTATTCATGGGCGTCTTCATATTCTGAATTGTTTACTTGAGTATAGATTAAGATTCTCAAAGCTCTGTAGGTTTTGAAGTACACATTATCATCGTGACACTCGTGCTGCGCGCTCGATTTCCGACAGACATTTAAAAACAGGTTTTGTTGAATCTTTTTGTCTCTTGTAACTTTCGTCGTTTTTCCACACATTTTTATTTTATTTTTTTCGTAACGAAATTGTGGATCTTTTTTGGCATAACAATTTTTGTTAGTTCATCTTTTTTCGTATCCTACATACTTTGCCCACAAAATGGAATTTTTTATTTTCATTATTTTTTGTACAATCAAAAATTTGAATTAAATTTTTTTTAAGAAAATCCAAAAATTTGTTATGATAATCTTGTAGGGGTTTCAAAAAGAAATGTTTTTCTTCTTTTGCCTTTTTCTTCATATCGTGCGTGTTTTCGCTTAATATTTTGATTTTTGTCGATTTAAAAAATGTTGAAAATGCTATAACTCTGGGAATTTTTTATCGAAAAAAGTCATAAGATAAATTATTTGTCCATTTTAATACTATAAATCTCTCTACATAGCATTTTTAAATTCAGGAAAAAGTGGTCTCAACAATTTTTAAAATGCGCTCACTTTTTGAATTTTTATCAAAAATGACTGGTGAACGAACTCGTCCCTTATTTTAGGACCTTAAAAGAGTGTGCCAAAGATGGATTTGATCAGTTCGTTTTTTCTAGAGTTATCGTGTTTACGGACGGACGGACGGCCGAACGGACAGACAGACAGGCGCTATCGTAAAAAACTGATTATCGGATTCAGGGGGTCTCGAAACGTGGAGATCCGTTGAAAAATTGTGAAGTCAAATTTCCGACAATTCTAATACTTTTTCAATCATAAATGATGAGAGTGTAAAAAGACGATGTTTGAAACAAATAAATGACTTTTCAACACAAAAATATCAATTTGTAATTTAAAATTTCAATGTTTCACCGAAAGTGGCGTAGTTAAATTTTTAGTTAAGAATTTAATTTTTAACAAAAAAAAAGGAATGTGCAACTTAATAATTTTGATCTTAATCGCAAAGATTAATTTTCAACAAAGAAGACTAATTTCCTACAAAAACCACGAATTTTGATCGAAATATGTGAATTTCCGATCAAATGGTTGAATTTTCAACTAAAAAAGATCAATTTTTATTTAAAGAATCAATTCTCTACCAAAAATTATATAATCCAATTTTATTTTACATAAATTAATCTTTGACTAACTATGAAAGAGTTTTCAAAAAAACAATTGAACCTTAATGAAGAAGATGAATTTTTAACCACGAAGATTAATTTCCCTGTTTAAAAAGAGGATTTAAAAAAATTATATTTTTAACAAAAAAATATCTTTTTTTACATACATAATTTTTCGATCAAAAATGTTATAATCGACTTTTCTCTTAAATAAATTAATTTTTCACCAAAAAAGGAATTTTTTTTTATAACTGAATCCTTAATGAAAGATATTGATTTTCAACTAAGTATATTACTTTTTACAAAAATTTACGAATTTTCTACAAAATCTAAAAAGTTTCAAACAAATATATGATTTTCATCTTAAAAATATCATTTTAAACTTAAAGAAGTGCAAATAAAAAACAGCTGAGTTCTCTACCAAAACGGATTGCAATTAAAAATATGAATAAATTTTTTAACAAAAATGGAACGTTTAATTTTCACTTCAATAAATTAATTTTGAATAAAAAGGATTGCCAGAAAAATGGTTGAATCCTAAATCAGCAAGAAGAATGTTCAAACAGGACGATTAATTTTCTACTAAAAATACGAATTTAAAAAAAAAATCCATACATTTTTAAACAATTAGTAAAACTTTGAACTAAAAAAGATCACACTTTAATTTAAAAAATTAATTTTCTAACAAAAATGTCATAGTTGAATTTTCTGTTAAAAACAAAATTAATTTTCAAACAACAAAAAACAGCGTTATAAAAATTATTTCGAAGGAGATCGAATTAAAATGTTGTTTTTAGATTAAATTTTAAGAGAACAAATTCGTTAATTTTCTTAAACTGAAAATTAAACTTTTTCATTTTCAGTGTAAACGGTTTTGTTAAAAATTTGGCTTTTTAATGAAAGATTCGCATTTACAACCGAATAGTTTAATTTTTAACTAAATAGTTAAATTTTCAACCTAAAAATATAAACTTTAAACTGAATCGTCATATTTTCAAACCAAAAATATCAATCTTTAACCAAAAAGGGTTGTATTAAAAAAAAGAATTCTCAATGGAAACGTAGTGGTGGACATCTTAAAACAAAAAGAAAAGCTTTTCAACAAAATATTTAAATTTTTAAACAGAGTTGAATTTTCGAACCAGTATGTAAATTTTTAAACAAAATAATTGATTTTTTAACCTGCAAATATGGATTTTCGATAGAAAATGTAATATTTGATATCTCAACGAATGCAGATTCTGCCAAGGGATGCATTGTAAAAATAAGGAAACGAATTTTCAATCATAAAGATTAATTTTCTATAAGAGATTCGAATTTAAACCAAAAGTAGCAAAGTTACTTTTTCACCAAAAAATTAATTTATTTCAAAAATAAAATAATTTTCAAAAAAATAGTACATTTTTTTACCAAAGAGATGAATTTTTTAATAAAGTTATTAATTTTAACAGTTATGACACCTTTACCCTCCATCTACCACCAAAACCCACATTTTTTACAACACCTTCACCCCACAAGATAAGTTTTCAAGTATTTATTTGTTTAAAGTGTTATTTTTAATACAAGATTTCATTAATTTCAATCTAATTTGAAATATAATAATTATTAGTTTAATTTTAAAGAAAATATTTATGTTTTCATTAAGTTTAATGTGAAAAGTCCAGGGGAAAGTGGGAGATTTAACTAAGCCCGATATTCGACAATTGGCAGAAATTTGCGTTCAATAATCTAATTTTTTCCAACTTTGTAAGGATTTATCTACTCTTGTAATCAAAATTCGTACAGTCATCATATATCTCGTTATTCATTACAAAGTAGTGTAATGATTTTGTATAAATCGGAATAATCAAACAATTATTACTAAAAATTTTATGACATTGAACGCATGAACTAATATTGGGGAGACTTAACCAAGATTCTCAGGGAAGAGTTTACCAAGTGGCAAAAAGCTTATTACATGTGGTTTTCTGCCTATAAGGTCATTGATTATTATAATGCGCGTTCAAAAATTTTGTTAAATTGATTGATAAAAATGCAAAGTTCATTATTTAAAGAATATGATTATCTTCAACGTGAGTTACAAAATTGTAATAAATGCTATTCATCGATATTAGGTGTAAATTAATTTTTAATAAAAAAATCTCATTTTGAATAAAATAATTCAATTTCATTTTCTACCAAAACATGTAAAATTCGTTGAAATCCTATTATAAAAGATTAATTACAGTTTCAGATTAAGAACTCATCCCCTGGTGTCTTCTATTATTTTATACTAATATTTTGTAAAATTTATTAAATATGTATAACATAAAAAAGATAGGCTACTCGTTAACCAGATATTCCCAACCAAAATAAAAAATTTAGAGTATTTCCGAATTTTATCAATTTTTTGTCAAATTTTCTTATAGATGATTAGAAGACTTGAAAATTATCCCAGGGAATTTTCAATTTGATGGAAATTAGAAAAGTTATATACTTTTGAAGTTTTTGAAAGTATTCAAAAAATAGAAAACAATATTTTTCTGATAGATTAGGAAATTTCATTCAAAGTTTCGACATATCAAATACATTTGAAAACTGTCAAAATTAAATTTCTCGATTGGAACAAAATTAGAAAAGTTGGAACTTTTTTTAAAATTAGAAAGAAATTTTTTTAAGAGTTTTAGAAATTGTTGTCAAAGATTTTGGTAAACGACAAAAGATTTACAAATCAACCTCATGGTATTTTTAATTTCGATATAAATTAAACAAGTTATATGCTTTTCAACATTTGGAAATTTCCAAAAAATGGAAAAACAATATGTTTTTGATAAATTAGGAAATATTAATCCTGAATTCTACTGGGTATAAAATATATTTCGAAACTATTCTATTTAATTTTTTAATTCGAAAAAAATGTAAAAAGTTAGATTATTTTCGAAAAAATGTAATTTTTGTTTTCAAGAGATGCGATCATGACCTTATGTAATAAATTTAGAAAAAAACTAATAGTCGTATAAAAAAAATCCCTTGATTCATCGCCGAAAAATTTTCATTTTTTTTTTAACAAGTTTTCAAATAATTACATTACTTTTTATATTTCTGCACTTGTTATAAATAATATAAATTTTCGGATTGAAAAGTGAACCAAACCATTGTCGTCCTCTCCAAAATATCTTGATGCCTTTTTTTAACCATTTTTTTAACACTTCCGTCATTTGTTGTTTAGCGTACATTTTCTGTGTGGCGCTTCGATGTATTTTGGAAAAGAATATCATGATTTTGTTCATTATTCAATCCGACAATTATTTTTTCATAACAATTGTAGAACCATAAAAATTAATGTAATTGTATAAAAAATTGTTCAAAACAAAAAAAATGCATCGAGATTTTTCGGAGACGAATCTAGGTGTGTTTATACTTTTTATATGACTGTTATTTTTTTTTTATTCATTACATAAGTTTCACATTTATATCTGTGACAAACTTCAAAGTCGTAATTAATCAAAGTAGATTTGGCTTAGAACTGAAGTTTCAACGAACGGAATTAAAGTCAACGGCCTAAGGTCTCTTTTATTCAATTAAAAATAAAGAATAAATGTGTTATTTTATTAACATTAAGTTTTAAAATATGCCTACTTCTTATATGCTGTTCAATTTTGTCTAACCCGTTTTATTTTTCAAAGAGAATCGACACTATAATTTAATTATTCAGCGCGAAGTGCGAGGGTCGCAATGAGAATGTAATCGTCAAACTCGAAGGTGTGTTCAGAATCTGTTTAAAAAAAAATGGAAAAAAAATTTCAGTTCCAATTTGTGACTGTAATTCCTTTAGAAGTTTAAATCACAGTTGTTGATCTGAGTTAAAATATTTATGATATTTCAAAAAAAAATATTAAGAAAAAATTTTTGCGAAAATTTCACAATTATTATTGTTAATAATAAATAGTGCAAACAAATGGAACAAATGAACATTTCTTCGTTGGAAAAAATCATTTTTCTCAACGAGTTTTCTTGAAAGATAGTTAATATTAAATATCTAAGTTAAAGTTTTTATAAACGAATTCTTTAAAAAAATTGACGAGTTGCACATCATCATGTGGAAAGCACCGCAACTTCTTTTTATCTCCTTTATATACCGCCCCACAAGTGCGGCAAAAATAACGTCCATGGACAAATTAATTTTCTGAAGACAATTTTCATCTGACTTGTACGTTAAAAAATGAATTGTTATAAAATTACGCACCAAACTGTCATGGCCGACTTTTGAAAAGAATGCATTTATTTTTTCACTTAATAACAAAAATTTTGCAAAAATGTTTGACTTTTGATATGTACCGTTTTAAAAAAATGCTTTGGTTAATTTAAAAATGGTTTTAAAATATGTGGCTTTCGTGAAAAAATACTTTCAATAGGAAAGTAAATGTTAAAAAAATGATTGGATTTGTTATAAACAAATAAATAAATTAAAATATTTTCGTGTGGATTGGCAGTGATCCGTCACCTGATTCGCGCTAAATTTGAACAATTTATGCACGATAGTAGTTTTTTAGATCTATTAGTAAATGTTAATAAATAATTTGTTATTTTATGCACAAGTTTTATAACAATTATTCATATTAGGTATTAATTATGGAATAAATAAATTTTTTCTTCTGAATCGATCATATAATACTTAGCAATAAAACTTTGAGCAATGATATTTACTCATCCAATGTTTGTTTAGAAATACATTCTTTTTCACGGAATGGGCAGCCAATTATTTAGCAAAGATTTCTTTCTATAAATCGATAACATCTGATAATTGCTTTAAAAAACATAATTAATAAATGCATTATTTAGATATTTTTCGGCATTAAAACTTTACGTATTTTAACGTTTTTATAAGCGAATTTTTCTCTTATAATGTTTTTTTTTGTTAACTGAAAAATGTATATTTTATGTGGATGTATTGAAATTTACTTAGCCATAATTTATTCTTAAGAACTGATAAAAATTAATTATTTGTCAAAGAAACCGAATTACTTGTTAAAATTCTATATTAAATACTGTGTGCGACAATGTTAATTATATTACGAATAATAATAACAATAATTTATCTTTATTAAAATGTCTAAAAAAGAGAAAACTTGTTATTAACAGTTAATTATGTTAAAAGAGCAAAGTGTACACGCTGAAAAATAGACACCTAATGCATTTGTTAATTAGGTTTGTTTAAACAATCACGAAATTCTACCCATTCATATGAAGAATGCTTGTTAATTCCGTGAAAAAGCGGGATTTTATTTATAATTACATGAAATGGTAAAAATTGGTCTCAACCCTTTTAGTTATTAATAGCAATTCTTCATGTGTTTATAAGAAATTCAATATATATTTAAACATTTGCGTTTCTACTGAACACCTTTTGTCGATATTTTTTTCATATTTTTTCGAATGAATAAAAATATAACCTTGCAGAAATTGCAATCAGGATTTGGAAGGGCCCAGCATATTTTTCACTTTTTCTGATTGAGCGTCCATTTAGAAAACTAGAGAGAGCCAGGCTAGTTCTGTAAAACTATTTTGGCTGGTATTCACCTAGCACTTATTCATTATATATCATGCAACGCCAATTCTTGAATAGAACTTTTCGTTCCTTGTATTCTAATTAGGACCCATCTACAGCCTGAATAAAATACAAGATTAGGATATAAGTAGTCTCAGATAGTTCTCCTAGACACAAAGAATGGTAAATTTCAATAGTACCTTTAAAGGCCCTGACCAGAACTTACTAGTCCAGTTGTTCTAGTGAGATTCTCCACTGCCGAATTGAAATTGGGGGAAATCGGGAGATTTCTATATGAGTACAATCAAAACTCTTCCAAAATCTGAAATATGTTCAAATCCGAACTACGTGTCCGAAATTGCCCCGCTTGATAGTGTGTGAAAAACATTAATTTTTCACTTTTGTTGATTAATAAAAGGATAATAAAACTTTTTTTTTTTAAATTGCTTAGGTGAGTTTCATGCAAAGTTTTATTTTATTATTATCAAAAATTAATATTAACTAATTTTCAAGAAATCTTTTTAAAAAATTGAATAGGGAAAAAGATTTTATTCCACTAAGGAATGTTTATTTCTTTTATTTAGTTGTAAGTAGTTTATGCGCGAGTTTAATTTGAAACATTTCGAGAACTATTTATTGTTTGTAACAATAATGATTGATAACAAAATAAAACTGTTTTAGTGAATTCTATGACTGTGATACCTTTCCAATCGCGCAGGAATATCCGGGTAACAATAGTGTAATAATGTGTTATAATGCGTAATAAGACGTATCATTGCGTAATAAGAAGTAATCGAGATTACTCTGTACACGTTTTCAACAACTGAAATCCCCCTCGCCTATCAACGCCGTTAAGCGAGAAAAATTTATTGGAGTTTATAGAATCCGGCACCTCAATTTCCCCCACGTTAATCTTATGGGACACCTCACGTGCTTCTGGTAATGGTTAAATAACAAATAAGGATTTAGTGAACAAAACGTGATAAATCGATTTGTTAACAAAACAAAACAAAATAGTTACGCATGGTTAAAGCATTTTGAGGATTCGGGAAATATGATTTCACAAAAAATCTAAATATGGAATAGCCAGTTAGATGGTTTCATCTTCATGATCTTACGCAATTATTTCTTTTATTTTTGGTGTTTTTGCGATATAATATTTGCCTAATTATTTAGGAATCATCTCGGATAGATTTATCATGTTTTATTCGCTTATTCCTGACATAGACTGAAAATCCCATTTAATTAACTCCCAATTATGTCAAGCGTGAAAAACCGCATGAGGGCCGCACTCTCATGCGGCCCTACCTGTTTATGTTCGAAAAGAGCGAATTTTATGTTGGATTTAAGTGAAGGCCATTTATGATCAGAACGGAAACCGCACCTAAATTTTATTTCCAGTGTATATTCGATTTGGATCAAATTTGGGGCAATTCTACTTTTTATATTCGGACCAAAATCACGAATAGGAACAAATGATTTTTCTTTTAAATCATGAAGTTTTCAATTCATTCACGTTCAATTTATAAGCTTGCTTTTACAAATTCGTGCACAGGAAACGTCAAGGGATTTCCAGTTGGCTAAGGTGCATCCCAATTCCCAAACTCTTATTCAGAAACCCTCATTTGTTAGATGCCAGCATCCGAAAAGGAAGGATTGGTTGTTCTGATTAAACCCTAACTCTAGATTTAATTATCAATCCTCTTCCTTTCATACCGTCCCCTTCTAAACTCCTGACCCTTTCCTGAACTACCCCATCCACCCTAATCATCGTACCAATGCACCACTGCCACTAGCCAACTTGCACAGCCTACCAAGTGCGAGTGAGCGAGCAACTAGTTCCTTTCGCTAGTGCACTGACATTGGAAGGACGTATGTACTAAGACTCGGCACTCGGCTCCCCACCCGAATTCTCACGAGCGCTCCCGAAGTGAAGCGCCGGTCGAGCCTCGTCGCGCGTACGGGGTCAAAATATATTCAGTGTATTCTAAACAAGCACGCGACGTGTTGCCGTGTTCTGTTAGACGCCTCGACAGACAAAAGTGTCGTCGCGCTCGAATCGCGCCGCCGATGATAGTGCGTGTCGCATATCGCGAGAAACAAGTTTTCCGAGCCTTGTTCGCAAGGACGAGTGTTGCCACCTCTACGTCAACGACTATTCGCTCTTTTTCTTCTCCTCAGATCGCACTTTCGTACCTTGACAGTGTTGGTCTCGTGCAGACTCGTGGATCCTCGTCTCACTTTCCTGGGGTCAGTGCCTGCTCGATCGGATCCTGAGCAGGAACATCAAGGAGTTTCTGATTTCAAAAATTCAAATCTAAGAGCGACACTCCCTTTCGCGATTTCCAGTTTCAAATTCAATTCCAGATTGATCTCTCTCCCAATCGCTTTCCAATCGGCGATCACTTGCCAAGTGTCATGTGAAGTCGCCGGCTGATAAGTTAACAAAACCACGGGAGCGAGCCTGATGGAGAATTTAAAAGTATAAGTTTGAAGAAGAAAGTGCTCGATTTCCGGGAGTGATATTGAAATTAAAAAAGGAAACTTAATCAGAGAAACAAATCGTGTGTAAGTGGGGAGTTCGCGAACAATCGTGCGTGTCTGGTTGTAAGTTCTCGGGGGAAGTGTGTGTTCTGTATTGACAGTTCGGTCATCGTCCTCAGTCTGCCCGTCGTAGTGTCAAAAAAGAAACTCGCGTACTGTTTTTTTATCCATTGAGAACTTAATTTTGCCTCTGGTCCCCCTCCACCTCTTTTCTTTCTTATCGCTTGATCTCGACGGCACCAACTGCTTTTCCGCTTGAATAGAAAAGGACGCCTAATCACCGCGAGCGATAGCGATAACGAGGTTCTGCCGAGAAAAACAAAGAATCGATTCTGCATACCACCTAACCTTTTGTAAAAGTTCTCGTGAGTGTTAATTTGATGGTTATTGGGTGTAAGAACCGGAAAGAGAGTGACACACTTTTCGTCAGATCTAGGATTCAAGGGTGATTGGATCGACTCCATGGTGAGTTTTAAACAATTATTAAGTAATTATTTAATCATTAGATAATTTGTTTAAACTGAAAGATTTAAAAGTTGATAGATTAAGGTATAATTAGGCAATGGGGAATATTCTACGTTTGAGTTTGAAGACCTCTGAATGAATAATTTATGGATTGAGTTGGTCTGAATAAAGGGTGTATGTTTGTTTGATTATCAATTATGTAATAGAGCATTAAGCAATATTGACTAAAACTGATGTAATATAAAAGGTTTATAAATGATAAATGTAAATACTTATTTTAATGGTTTCAAAGATTATTATTAATCACAAATGTCAATTTGGGTCAGGAGTGACAATGAGACTAATTAAATGAGCATAACGTTGCGCTTTCACCAATACTATTTTGAGTAATTGATACTCAATTATTTCTACTTTTATTTGCATGGTTAAAATCGATTTTGGTTCAGAGCATGCAAAAATTGTTTAATAAATAACATAATAGCTTATAATTGAATGAGGCGTCTGAAATATCCACCTAGTTCAGTTTAAGACAGTTTATAAGAATCCTGCTCATTGTATTATCGAAGTTCATAAATCTTTCAACGTCAAAGAGGTCATACTATAGAATAAGACGATGATCGTGACGTGACGCTCTTCAACTACTTAAACTTATTAATCTAACTGAATAAAGATACAATCTAGATGACGAAAACAATATTATTTATCAGTCAAAAGGTTGCAATTCAGTGACGCGAAACACAAGTAAATAAGTCAGTGATCGGATTTCGAGTCAAGATCATCAGTTGAAAAACTGGCATTCAAGTTTTACAGCATTAGTAAATAGGCTTCGAATTAATGATACGAAGAAATAATAATCTTCACTTGAGAGCTCGCCAAACAGAGACTACCATTTATTTTTAAAACATAACTCAATTAAGACATATTTATATTTGAATATATTTACACTCATACAAAGGACATAAAGAAGAATATTTAACAATCTAATGGGGTTAAAGCTGTCTGAAATCCAAAGTCATACAAGATTAAAAAAACAACGGAATTATAGTATTATAGGACCAAATCGTAATATTATCTAAGAAGACACGGTACAAAGATTTCAAAAGGAAGAATAACAAACATTAGCAATTGGATTCGACATTTTTAGAAAAACAAGTTATGAAAAAGGCACTACTATATCAGCAGCTGAAAAGGATTGCGGAAGTCTATTGAAGATTAAGATCGAGATACTGAAGTTGACACAAAAAATAAAATAGAATTCGGAATTTACAATAGTGAAATAGTGCTCTACGAACATGAATCGATCTACAAATGTTTTGTGTTCTTTTTTATGTATGTTCAGATGACTTTACTGACTCCGAAATCCTTAAGAATGTTTAGAAACTTTGAATCGACTATAACGCAATTTACACCCCTAGAAAACTATAAAAAGGGCATCAGAATGAACCATAAAGTGTCATAAAAGAATTGTAAAGAAACTTTAGTACGCGATACAGTGTATGGGGCATATCTATCTGGGTCAATAGAGACAATCCCCTTTTTCTGATTCAGGAGATTTCAATACTCAATACTGAGGATTTGTCACATCAGTGAAATATGATTTGCGATGTATATATTTTGGACAAAAACTGATTTGAAATTCCTAAAAATTGGCAACAATCTTAATGAATATTTATTCCTTCCATTAAAATGTATGCTTTCGCGAAAAACTAAGTCATCATCAATCACGCAATTTTTTACGTTTACAGATTTCGTCTCACCTATTCCATCTACAAAATCAGGAACAGATGAACAATCGATGAAACTGCAATTTCCTAATCTCGTTTAAGAGATTTCCGAATGAAAAATGAAAAACGATTAATAACCTTGCTTTCCGCAATATTCCCTGGCGAATAGAACTTTGCTGTGGAACATTAGTCAACCAAATTATTTGGAGCCGAGTTTCAAGAAAGTGGAGAAATGATCAGAAAAGCCGGAAATTCAAAGGCTGCTTATTTCTCAGTCAACTCAGCGTTGAGCATGACCTAACCTGACATCTTTATACAACATACATATGTGTATTTGTGCGTTACGTAAAATCATGCGTTTTAGCTCGAAGCTGAGTTTGCTTCTCACACAAATACCAGGAAACGCATTGACACGTGCATTTTCAATTTTTATTTTAAAAAGCTCTTTATATACATGGAAAAGTTCAAAAAAAATAAGGTTTTCCTTCACATCAAAAATGGAAGAATCATAAAAGCAAACAATTCTGTAATGTATTTATGCTGTTCTGGGAATATGGAGATAAGCAATAGTTAAGAGTGGATAAAATGTTGGAAGCGAGGAAACGCTTCTTCCGGCCTTTACACGGTACTGCATAGCATTAACTATTTCTAGAAATGGATTTGACCTGTCTTAGTGATTTTGTAACAAGAAAACGCACTTGATTTTCTAATAAATAATTCATGATCTCACGACTAATTGACTTTACGTAACAAAAAACATGTAAAAGACATGTTTCCTCAAACAATTCTCCTATTTTATTACCTTTTTGCTTGCTCTTTATTTCAATCAATTTTCTCAAAGAGTTTCTGCAAACGGAAAATGCAATTTTTCTTTCAATCAAATTACTGGATCGGAAATGGAGACTAAAATGCCAAAATATGATTATTTTCTCGGAGAGCTCAAAGCATTCCATTTAAAAGAGACTTGGATTCGAGCTTGAAATAAAGGCGACACTCGCTGAGTTGTAAAAGGAAAAATGAACCCTAAGGGCAATCATCTTAACGTTTATCTTCGTCTCTTGCTTTACAGTTTGTACTATGTCGAGACACGTAGCAATTCATAATAGGCAAATAAGCTCTCGGAACATACGTAATATGCTGTGTCTACCGCTGTGTTGTAAGATCAGTTTATTTTTTTTCTCGATATGGCAAAGTCTGCATGCGTGTCAGTTTGCAGCCTGCGTTTGCACTACTGGCGTCTATTGGCGAGTCCAGGTCAGCGGAAGCTTTCATGTTTGCTTTAAAACGACGTTAAATTAATGCAGGAGAGGATAAAATTAGATATCAAAATGCTATCAAATTTTCTGATCTGAAAAGTGAGCGTAAAGTAGCTCACAAAAATAGATATCATTACCTGCATCGCGTGATACGTATTCTCCCGACTAAAAACTTCTTTAAACTGAAATCTTCTTGTAAGTAGTTCATTTTTCAAAGTTCCGAAGTTTCTAAAATTAATTGTTAATTAAAAGTTGTTTAGTTTTAAATTTGTGAAGCTTAAAACCTACATTTTTTATTTCATGTTCAATTCATGTAACAAATTCGTGAGATTTTAAATGTTAAAAATGATCTATTTTCTGTTGCTAGTTCTCAGGAAACACGTGCTTCTTTAATTTTATGATAATTTTATATTTGAAAACCTATTGTAGACAACTTTTTTCTTTCATCCTGTAAAATATTTTTTAAGGGTTTACATTTGAAAACAAGAAGTTTTCCAGTTTTTAAATAATTTTCACTTGGAATCGTTGATATTCATTCCCAATACTTTTTAATTCGGTGAAAATGGAAATTATGTAGCTATCGTGGAACTACAGTGTTTAACGTTGATACGGGACATGAAAAATCTGAAAAGGTCCTGAAATTTCGAAAAAGTATGCTAAGCCTATGACCTACTACTTCGCTTATTATTACATATCAATTTTTTTTAAATATGTTAAAAAATTTGGTTTAGAAGTCAAAATAGTACAATAGATTTTAAAAATTCAAATTAAAAAAAGTAATTAAATTTTAAATAATGATTTTACTCACCGAAGTGTCTTGTCGTCCCGAAATTCGGGATGACTAGCCTATTTTCACTATTTATCCAGTCGTCCCGAAAATAATGTATTTTTAAACTTTTACTCATTTTGAGTAAGCCAAAGATTATGAAAACTGCTAGTTGTCCCTAGAAAAAATTCAGAAACGAATAAAACTAAAAGTAAGGTTATGTTTTAGAAAATGTAGTCCTTTAAGCTCTAACTCATCCAAATCAATTTATATATTTGCTCTGTGTCACCGTAGTCTTAAGTTCGTTCGAAACCTCCCTATGATTTCCGCGCGCTAGGATTGGATCTTACTTTTATCATTTGAAGCTTGACAAAACTATGAAAATTTTATATTTTTCTTTATTTATTTTAGTTACTAATACAAATTCACCAAAAGTTCTAGTTTTTTTTTGTTTGAAAATAAGGAATATCTTGGCAAAAAGTTTAGAATTTTTTTAAATAAGACTTGCTACTAGAAATAATATAAGTCACACCCATAAACCTTTCCAATATCTGATAAGGGGAAAGGCGGCCTTGTGTGTGATCAAAGAAATAATTTAAGGTCACATCCCCTACCCCCTTTCTAACGCCCCATGAGGGGCGGCAAGGCACCCCTGTGACTGGTCACAGAAATAATGTAAGATCACACCCCTGCCCCTTTTCCAACGCCTCGTGGGGGCAGGAAGGCGCCCCTGTGACTAGTCAAAGTAATTACATTAGTTACAGGAACGAAGATTATTTCATGATAATACTGTATAAATTGATTAACCGGAATTAGTGTTTTCTATCATATTGAAATAAAAGTTTAATGATGATAAGGCTGAAAAATAGTGCGAGGCCGAGGTCTGAAAATCACTATATTTTATCTACTCTAATTGCACTATTAGCATTTTTTCAGAACGATTGGCTAAATGGTGAAAATAGGCTAATTGTCCCGAATTTCGGTATGACTAACATTTTTGATAATTTTTGTTTAGTTAAAAGGATAAATTTTATAAAATGCATCCTTTTCGGGACGACCAGCCAAATGGTAGAAATAGGCTAGTCGTCCCGAATTTCGGGATGACTAGCATTTATTTTCATTTTCCGGCTAGTCGTCCCGAAATTCGGGATGACTAGCCCAATATGAAAAAAATGATATTTGTCCCGAAATTCGGGACGACTAGACGCAGCCTTTACTCACCACACAATTGCCAAAAATTGAAAACAATGTTTTTATGAATACTATTAAAATTTATTAGAATATTATGTATAATGGTTTTTGCTACCATGTTTGTACCTACACATTTTTGAAATCTTGCGATTTTTTGCACCAAGTTTGATCTAGGAAATAATCTATGAAAATATTTCTAGGGATACCTTCAGAACTTAGGAAAATATTGTATTAGTAATTAAAGTTAAAAAATTCATTTAAAATGAGCCCAAGAACTTTAAAAAATGTTTTTTTGAATATTGAAAAAAATAAAGTAGGTGAGGTTCTGCAGAAAATCTTTTGTATTTCATCTTCGAATTTTGAAAATATGATAAGACTTTCTAAAAAGCTCACTTTTTTGCAATATTTTTCTTTCAAGTTCCTGCTTAAGGAAGGCATCCTATCAAGGTTATATGGGTTAACCCATTTTTTAAGCCAGGGGAATTTTGTTCTAAAAATTAAATTTTCAAATTTTTCATGTAAACAATGAAGCTTAAAGGATATCTTTTTTATACGCGATCAAATTTTACGAAAATATATCAGTTTTTTTGTTGTTGTAAAAATCGACTATTATATTTTTTAACAAAGCATCGCCATTTTTTAATTTTCTTTCTATTTTTCGATTGATTACGAAATAGGGCCGAAAACTCTTTTAAGTTTGAAAAGATAATAATTCAAATATTTAAATTGGGTCAAAAACTATAGAATTTGAAAGAGCTAATTAGTGATTTCTGTAAAATAAAGGTCAACGTTCAAATAATATTTGACAATAATGTTTTCCACGAAGTTAGGAATATTGTTTGTAACTTTTTTTTCATTCTACATTTTTCCTTTGGAATCGGAAATATACGTGTCAGATAATAGCTAATTAAGTGTAGAATAATTTTGAGTCTAGAACCTGCCTGATTTGGAATGCTTTCGATCCATATAAAAATTTCAATTATGGGATTTTTTTAAAATGTATTGTATGGGAGAAAGAATGATAGGGAATTTTTTGTATATTTAGAAAAATAAAATTGTCTTTTCGTTTATTTCTTAAGGGTGCATTGATAAAACTATCGAGAATCTTTTCAGGTTCGGAAAACGCTTTTTACGTGGATAATTTATTTCACTTTTTTTCGATTTGGACATTTTTTGAATTTGCGACTACTACCTTAGCTTTATAAATATGTTTTTTTAATTTTAATAGAAAAAGTGAAAAAGTAATTAGATTGAAACATATGCAAATAATGAAAAATTTTTTCAATTTTTAAGGAGAAGCAAAAGATATTCTCTAATTTTTTAATATTTCTAAATTATTTTTTTTCTTGTATAAAAGAACGTTTTTGCACTTTCAGAATTCTTTAGCAAAGAATTTGATTTTTCAACCTGTGTCTTTATTGAATAAATGTTTCGTCCGATAAGGTACATATTTATAAATATGAACTTATTTAGAGTACCGTCAAAACGGGTAGTTTTAGAAATGTGGGGTAAATTCAGTCATTCCTAAACTGATATTTCAAATTATTTAAGGGAATTTTAAACAGACTCGAGATTCTAGATTCTAATTAGAACCCTCTTAAATTCAAACCATCAATTTAGAAATGTACGAAAATAAATTCATTTAATCAACCAAATACTCCATCTACCAAACGATTTGGTTAAAATAATCAAAAAATTTAGTTGGATCAACCAAATATTTTATTGTCCCTATAATAACCATATTGTACTATTGAACTGATGAAAATTTGTTTGATTGAACCAAATCGTTTTCTGATTGAATTTGAAGTTACAGCGTTTTGAAAAATAATTGTACATGAACGAAATCTAATTAAATTTTCCATTAAAAGAGACGCAGCGTTTCGAATGGGCGCGAATAAAAAATGTCACGAACAGATATTTTCCGATTGAGATAATAAGCTTCATTTTTCCGTTGTTCGAGTCAGCATTCTTTGCCTTTGTAAAACTGGAATCAGGGCTAGGAACACGCCTGGCGGCTTGATGGAGAGCACGGCCTGACCATTACAGTTATTAGTCAGTCGCATCTGTCAATAATTATAGACGGAGCTCAATGCTTTAAACAGAGGAGTATACATATATAATGCTTTTATCTGCGAAAACATGAGGCGTGATATCAACGACCCGTAGATATACCGCTTGAGAGTGCATGGTCGACGTCAGAGGAAATCTTCGAACGCGTACATATATTTATTATCCCCCTAAGCACTCCAGGAATTCCATCCTCACCGAGGTCCTTACATTCCCCTGCTTTAACTTCTTTCTACCTCAGAAATAGGTCGTTGCGAAAGTAGATATTTTTTTTGCTATAAATTTTACTCAGGAGAGTGGAAATCTGCTAAATACCACTGTGGCTCTTCTAAGTGTATTATAATTATTTTATGCTAATGCAGTTTGCTTAGGCGTGGTTAAAAAAATACGTTATTATATTTTTAACAATTTCCATCCCTTCCCTTCTTTGTCAACGATCGTCACACAAAAATTGGGCCCCACAGGGTGACGTCACAAATACGCACCTCTACCCCTTTTTAGTCAACATTTGTCTTCAGTTCTTTGGTTGATAAACGGCTAAAATAAAACACAAAACGTGCAAATGTAATTTTTTGAAACTGGCAAATAGGGGCGTTTTGGAAAAATTACTTAAATTTTTAACGAAACAAGTATTAATTTTCTACCAAAAGAGATTAATTTTCAATGATAGAGTTGCGTTTTCGAGGTGAACAGTATTTTAAATCAAATTCACTGTTGACTATTTTCAATAAAATAGCTAAATTTTCAAGGCGCCAAAAACTTAATTTTTCACTAATCAGTTGCCTTAACAATCAAACATAGTTGAATTTCTAAGCCTACGAGATAAATTAAAAAAAAAAGTTGATTGTATAACAAAATACTAGAATTTCGGAAACCAAATGGTCGAATGTTATAACCAAGTAGTCGAATCTTTTCTACTGGAAAATATGAATTTTCAATACAGATTGAAGAGTTTTCGACTAAAAATATGGCTTTTAACAAAAAAGTTGACTTTTTTAATAAATAAATTTTTAACAAAATACTTGAGTTTTCAAGTCAAATAATGAATCTTCAACAAAAAGAAATAGATTTTCATCCAAGAAGTTCAAACTTCAACAAAAAAATTAATTTTCGATCAAAAAGATTAATTCTTGAGGAGAAATATAGTGTTTGATACTCCAAAAATAAGAAAATAAAAACAGTTCAATTCCATAAAAAATTAATTTTCAACATAATAGTGGAATCATCAACAATGCGAATTCGCGGCCAAACAATTGAATTTTTAATCGAAAAATATGAATTTTCAGCCAAAAAATGAATTTTGAACCCAAAAAGAAAAAAGTTGAATTTTGAAGCACAAAAGGCTATTTTTCTACAAAATTTGTAGTTCAAAGAATTGATTTTCAACCTAAAAATTACTAATTTTCAACTAAATAGATTAATCTTAAATTAATAAAATTAATATTCAACAAATTAGTTCAACTTTTAATCAAGTAGATAAATTTAAATTCAAGAAGCATAATTTTCAACCAAAAAATACTATTTTTTAACAATAAAATTGATCTTCAAGCGAAAATTTGAATTTCTAATTTTCTAATTTCATCTTTTAACCAATAATGTAATAGATCAATTTTTAGTTAAGAAAATTGATTTTTCAAAAACAAATTGTTTTGAATTATTTAACCTTTAACGAATATATAGAAAAAACGTATTATTTAAATATTCAGCTAAAAAAGCGAAGTTTTAACGAAATAGATCAATCTTCATTCAAATACTAGAATTTTCAAGTAAGTAATTGCATTTTAAACTAAAAGCAATCAATCTTCTACCAAAAATGGGAAAAGTCTAGAGTAAGGACAAGAGTGTAAGGTCTGTATACAGATGCTTTATTTGTCAAAAGAAATCATTAACTTTTATTTTTTTAATTATATTAAAAAAAATGTATTTACATTTATATTTTCCATGTGCAATGTTACGTATGGATCAACCCCCCCCCCGGGGGGGGGGGTTAACGTAATTTTTAACCTTTATTATAGATGAAATTCATATTTGTTTGATATACAATATTGAGTAATTTGAAGCCTATTTGATTGAAAGGCGAAATTGAGCTTTCTTGGCACCCTTATATATTACTAGTAACAGCAGCTGAGATCGGATGTTTTATCATTTTTCCACATATGGTTCTTACAAGAAGATAATTTATTTTCAGTATTATTTCTCTCCTATGTAGCGCATTTTGGTTTCTTTTTCTTGACAAATGAAAGTCAAGAGATAAAATATAATCTGGGTACTAAACATAGTTCAGAAATAAATCAAAAGCTTCAAAACACAGAAATCTAATGGTGTGAAATTTGTTGCATTGTATTTTGAACAACGAAAATTTTCATTGTGTCTTTATTTGTTTAGGAGTCTTAAAAATGTTACAACTGAAGCACACCAAGCAACTATTTCTTATATTTGAACAATTAAAAGGTATTGACAGAATTCACACAGCTTTAATAAAAAAAGTCAAAATCGGACCAAAAAAATAAAATTCGGCCCACATTTTCTGCCAAAACAATACAAGATATGAAAAACGTAAAAAGCAAAACATTTTTTCTTTTCGAGATTTTTACGAAAATATGTATAAAATCCTTAAAGTTTTCTTTCCTTTTCTTAACAATACGATTTTATGCTGTGATAAAAAATAAAAAGGACATATTTTAACAGTTGTAAAAACCTTTTTCTGGAAAAATAATTCAGTTAGAAAAAATTAAGAGACCATTAAATTGTATTGTTGAAAAAAGCTCAAAGGATTTTATAAATATTTTCGTAAAGATTTTGAAATTAATGCGAGATAGAAAAAAGTGTCAAGAGACACTTCTCTGGAACTTTTTCAGAGGACATATTTTGTTCTTCGATTTCTTGTATCGTTATGGCTAAAAACTAGAATTTCCCTTTTTCAGAAAAAAACGTCTCTTCTCACTAAGGTTGTACCCTGATTCACATATTGTCATGATTGCCATTTTTTACCTAGAAAAAAAATGAAGAAAAAAAACGATGGAATTTTAAATTCGAACTTTTGAGCTTTTTGAAATTTTCCATTGATTTTCGAAAGAGAACAAGAAACTGTATCAGAATCACAAAAAAGTCAAATACCTATATTATATTAAAGAGTATCGCACTTTTAATAATAATTTGGACCATTTTTTGATAATCAGCATATGCAGATTTTTAAATTGAAATATGTATAACTTTTTCAAAAAAATGTTTCGACGAATCGGCAAGATGAGTGTATCCCCCTAAAAAACAACGTATTTGATTGGAAAATAATTCTGTGATTTCAGTATAGATTATCTGCGCCATTTATCATGAATGCATCAACAGAATCGAGTTGCAAGTTAGGAAAATTCCACAAACATGATTTACTCTAGACAGGAAATTCCGAATCATAATATATTCTATGATCCATGGATATGTACATTTTTATAACATATTGCTGACATAAAATGAGTTTTACAGCGTCTTATAATTAAATTATTAATACGGTGTGAATAGCTATTTGAATGTTAACCAGAAGAATTTATTATGCTACAAGAAAGCGGCCTGGCGACTCATCCACAGGTTCGTTAAGCTGGCAGGACCACATTGCAAAAATGAACTGAAAACCTATAGGGAATTTAGGGCTAATTTAATATCCCATTGGCAAATTTAATGCTCTTTATTAAAAAAAAAAAAACCGGTTGTCATGCTAGCTTAACGTTAAGCCAACAGGACCACACAGAGAAAAAAACGACTCAGCCATTATTTCTTTCCACAATAATTTAGGGCTCATTTAGGGGTCACTTAATGCCCTATTGTCAAATTTAATGCTCCGAAATTTTTCGAAGAAACCTGTGGTCATGCTATCTCAAAGCTAAGCTAGCCGGACCACAAAGTGAAAAAAACAACTTAGGCATTTATTTCTTTCCACAATAATTTAGGGCTCACTTAATGCCCTATTGTCAAATTTAATGCTCTGCAATTTTTCGAAAAAACCTGTGGTCATGCTATCTTAACGTTAAGCTAGTACGACCACAGGTTTTTTTTCGAAAAATTTTGGAGCATTAAATTTGACAATAGGGCATTAAGTGAGCCCTAAATGAGTCCTAAATTATTATAGAAAGAAATAACGCCTAAGTCGTTTTTTTCTCTGTGTGGTCCTGCTAGCTTAACGTTAAGATAGTAGAACCACAGGTTTTTTTTTTAAATGCGTACTATCAAATTTGGCAATAGGACATTAAGTGAGCCCTAAATGAGCCCTAAATTGTTGTGGAAAGAAATAATGCCTGAGACGTTTTTTTCTCTGTGTGGTCCTGCTATCTTAACGTTAAGATAGCATGACCACAGGTTTTTTTTGAAAAATTTCGGAGCATTAAATTTAACAATAGGGCATTAGGTGAGCCCTAAATGAGCCCTAAATTATTATGGAAAGAAATAATGCCTAAGTCGTTTCTTTCTCTGTTTGGTCCTGCTAGCTTAACCTTAAGCTAGCATGACCACCGGTTTTTTTTGTTTAAATAAAGAGCATTAAATTTGGCAATGGGGCATTAAATTAGCCCTAAATGAGTCCTAAATTCCCTATAAGTTTTCAGTTAATTTTTTCAATTTGGTCCTGCCAACTTAACGGACCTTGGGAAATCAACGACTTTTTTTGTTTAAAATAACGTGCAACCCACAAACATAGACCGATTTGGGCAAAGTAAATTTGAAAAAAAGCTGATAAGATTTCTAAGAGAGATGTCGTGTCTGATTTTTAAATGGGGCTTTAAATTTTTTGATAAATAAACAAATATGACGAAAAAATGGCCATTTTTTCTATTTGACGTTCCCGGTGTTCGTCAATAAAAACAATATAATGTCAAAGCAATTTTTTCTTGATATTGCTATTGTTAATATTATAAACAAGTTTAATATACAAATACATTAATCAGGCATTTTTCGATATCAATTTCTTTAATTAGGAACTTTGTGGCATTTTCAGGAAAATTCCTCAGTTGTTGATTAATCTTATGATTTTTTTAAACAAAATGAAAGAGCAAATGCATTATTCGGGCTTTTGTCGGCAGAAAAATAATTTTTTGTTAATGCCAGTCCTTTCAGTTAAACACTTCATGTCGATTCCAGCAACATTCATAATTAGAAGATAAATTTTATGTTTTTTTTTATAAAATGTAATAAACAATGCATTAATCAGGCATTTATCGACAACAAAATTGGTTTATTTCGATGTCCACATTTGTAATTAGGAACTTCGTGATAATTTCAGCAACATTTATAATAAGTTAATGAACTTTGTGATTTAAAAAAATGCATTAATCAGGCATTTGCCGACAAGAAAATTTGATTTTTCCGATGTCAACTTTTTAAATTATATTTCAAAATATCTGTTGATGGAAGAATTCCTTTTTTTCGATTTCAGAACTTTTAATTGGGAACTTCATGATAATTTCAGCAAAATTCATAATTAGTTAATAAATGTCATTTTTTCCAAACAAATTTAATAAACAAATGCATTATTTGGGGATCTGTCGATGGAATTTTGTTTTCGATGTCGGCCTTTTTAATTGGAAACTTAAACTGAAAAAACTGACTTAAAAAACTTCTACGTCCACAAATACCCAAATCATGCACATTTTTATCAGTTTTAACAAAATAGCATAAAATTTATCAACTAACTATGAATTTTAATTAAATTTTCATTAGTTCCCAGTGAAAAAGACTGACGTCGAAAAAAACGCCCTATCGGTAGATGCCCGAATAATGCATTTGTTTATTAAATTTGTTTTAAAAGTGTATATAAACATTATCAACAAATTATGAATTTTACTGAAATTATCATGAAGTTCCCAACTAAAAAATTTGACATTGAAAACAAAGTTTCAGTTAATGTCAATGTCACTCCTTTCATTTGGAAACTTAATTCAACTTTAACTCATCAACTAATTATGAATGTTACTATAATTATCATTAAGTTTCCAAATGAAAGGACTGGCATTGACAAAAACAAATTTCTTCTTCGACAAATGTTCGAATAGTGCATTTCCTAAATAACAAAGTTGACATCGAAAAGAACAACATTTTTCTGTCGAAAAAGGCCTTATTAATGCATTTGTATATTCAATTTTTTTATACTATTGACAATAATTTTTCCAAAAAGAAATTGTTTTATCATTGCATAGTTTTTATCGAAATTTCCTGAAATATAACTTAAAAAAACGTAAAATTATGGAAAATACTAGAAGAGATACTTTTAACAAATAATTTGCTTTTTTATTATATAATATTGCAATATCTTTAACTAATTTTACTCTACAAAATTTAGGTGATTTCAACCATTTTTCTGTTATTAATGAGCACCGGGAACGTCCAATAGAAAGAATGGCAATTTTTTTCGTCATATTTGTTTATTTAAACAAAAATTGAAAGCTTGATTTAAAAGTCAGACTAGCAATTCTCTTAGAAATCTCATCAGCATTTTGTTCAATCTTTTTTCCAAATCGACCAATATTTGTGGGCTGTACGTTATTTTGAACCAAAAAGATCTTTTTTTCCCCCACTGTGCGATTCCAGGGCGTGCCAGGTTGCGAATATACCCCACTGATAATAATGAAACTTAATGCTTTGAAAGGTTAAAATATGGAAGACCTTCATTTTTAATTTCTATAGTATATTTTTCAGTTTAATATTTTTTTAAACTTGCAAGTTGATTTTTCAATTAATTAGCTCGTTTTAGGTTGATATATGTTTGAGAATCAGAACTAATAGAGTCTGTGTATTCTAACGTAGCTGGAGGCAATAATATTACACACTATGGAACGTTTCACTGGCAATGCACGATTTATTTCACGCCCTATCGGGTAAAAGCAAATTGGAAACAACAATATGTTACACCTACGCTAACGGCCGTCGTGATATTCCTAACCTTCGAGCAAGTGCAATGTTCTCGATCAATTGTCTCGAACCGGTTGGATAGAGATTAATTATTGAATACTCAATATACTCACGCTCTAATCACTTCCTTATTTCTAGTTTAATCAATTATACCTGTTCTTGGAATTTATTACAATAAGACTTTTTTAATTAAAAAAAAATACTTTTGATTAAAAATAGGATCTATTTTCAAGAGCGTTAAGGGTGGCCCAGAATGGCCTTATATCAGGGAAAATCTCCAAATCTGGGAATTTCATTGGTTATTATTTTATTATTTTTTAGGGTTTCGTAGCTGCGGACAGAACCCCTTATAAACTCAAGTCTCGATATAATTAAGGTTTCGAGGTTAGCTTGCAGTGGCCTTCAACATAAGTCCGAGGAGTCCAAACGTAAACAATCAGTGTCGCATCAACCATTTCCGTTGGATTTGAATCTTGGACTTAAATTTTAAGAATTTCGTAAACTGTGGGTGCATAACAGGCAGAGAGGGGAAGTAGGGATGAGGGTAGAAGAAGCGAGGAGAGGTCGAATTAAGGGAGGAAAAATATTGTGGAAGGGTGAAGGATGTAGTGAGGGGAGGGGTATTAGGTTTAAAAATTAATTAGTTTTAGACTTTTAGTAAAAATTTCATGTTTTTTGGATAAAAGGGCAATCATTTGATTTAAAATTAATCTTCATTGGTTGAGGATTTAACAAATGGGTTGAAGATTTATTATTTTTGTTAAAAATTCATCGATTTGGTTGAATATTATTATTTTTTTTAAAATAAAAACTTAACTATTCCTGTTAAAGATTCATTATTTGAGTTAAAACCTTTTTGGCTGAAAGTTCAACTACACGGTAAAAAAATTGAGCTGTGACAGGGATATTATTCCTTATTATAGCTAAACATTTAGTCGAAATCGAACGAAGGAATTTAGAAAGATCTCTGGATCAGCGAAAATGAATATCCTTGACCATTTTCCATATACCAGGGATATCGTATAGTCAAACCCCTAATAAGTATAGCTATAATAGAGATATTAAGAATAGGTGTCTGAAGCAATTATCGGAAGAGCGCCGGTGCATTATGGGAGCAGCGAAATAAAATGGCGACGGTCTAATCGGGAGCAGTGACAGTTGAGATTTACTTTGGACAATTAAACGGTTTTTACCGCTTAAAATGTGCGCGAATGTTAATATTAAATGGAGTTTATGATGCAGTAATAATAATTTAAATTTGTTTCGATTGTAGGCGATAACTATATTGAAATATCAAGAAACGCGATAAAAACAACAAACTTGACCTCCAAATGCATTACAAGTATTTCAAGGAAATTCATTTTCGCGATACCAGACGAAAGATTGGCTACTGTAAGTTAATATATTTCTACAACAACTAAATTTTGTTCTAATATGAAGATAATACAGTTATACATAATCTTTCGAAAATAATCAACTTTCGAACATAGCAATTTTGTCCAAATTACTGATTTACGAGAATTCAGTTACTTTTACATAAAGTACTAAATGTTTAACTCTTCTAACTAAACGTTTTACCTAATCCTAGCGCACACTTTCTTTGAGTTTAATATATTCTCGATTGACTTGTTTGCCTCAAGAATTTTTTTCCCGTGTATCTTGTTGAAAATTGACCTTTTTTTATTTAACATTCAACCACTTGGGTAGAAGTTTTACTAGAGTGTTAAAATTTAATTTTTTGCTTTAAAGGTCATCTGTTCGAATAAAAATCTAAATGTATGTTGCATTTTTGTTTTGTTTAAAATGTCACTTTTTAATTTTTTTAAAATTAATCTTAAGATTAGTTTGCGTAGAGATGTCAACTTTTTTCGATAAAAGTGTATCTTTTTAGTTGAAAATTAACTTTTTTGATAAAAATTAAAAAATTAAAATTCATGTATAATGTTGAAAGTTCGTCTAATTTATACAAAATTCATCCCTTTTGGTAGAATTTTCATACATGTTTGTTGATATACCAACTGTTACATTTTTTTTTGAGAATTTCTCTTTGTTTGCTGGAAAATCAAATTATTTGGTAAAAAGTTCTACTATCTAATTGAAAATATATCTCTTTGGCTTTAATGTTTATAACTAAGTTGAAAGTGCGACTTTTCTTGGTTCTATTTACGTTTTTCTCATTTGAAATCTGTTTTTTAAATTCATCATTTCGTTAAAAATTTAATTATCTTTTTTTTAGTATTTCAAAAGATTCTAAGGCACCCGGGTGGAAATTTAAGTCGAGGGATTGGCCATTCTACGGCTGGAGAGCCCGGCTTTGAGACGGGCTGTGGCCGGGGACCATGGGCCATGAAGCATGGCCCGGAGCTGGCCGGGGAGCCCGACCGTGGCCCGGGCCGGGCTAATCAGCGCTTTACTAGATTTAAATAATTCAGGTTCCAATCGTATGATATTAATTGATTGCAAATATTTTGAATTTAAATATTAATAGTCCTGTTTAGAGTAAATACATATATTATATTTTTAAACATTATATTACATATAAAATTTCTAACGCTACGGGGTATCGAACCTGCATATCTATACCTAAATCTAACTCCTAGCAGTCGGGAGTGCTAACCACTGCGTTAAACTGAAAAGTTGAAACTCGGTGAAAAAGTCATCTTCATAAGATACAGTTCACAAAAGCTAAAGTGCCAAATTTTAAGCTCTCTTATTCCAATTATTTATTATTATGCGATGTTATCCCTAATGGACAAAGTAAGTAACGAGATAATTCTAAAAGAATGTGGTGCAGAAGAGACGCTAGTAGACACATGGGAAAGAAATCGGTTAAGATGGTTCGG
>NC_046659.1:73716971-73724987 GCF_010883055.1 Belonocnema kinseyi | reverse complement strand
TCTGAAAAATCTCTATCCCTTCCACACACTACTCCTTTCCCCTGCCGAGTGAGTCACGCCTACCTCGAAAGGGAAATGGCTTAATGGTGTAATAATAATAATGTAAATGTAAAATGCACGAACTTTTAACAGGAATATCAATAAAATACTTTTTAAATAAATAATTTAAATCAATTACAATTTTTCTTCGCATGATATTTTGTTTTATTCCTGTTGTAGACTAATTTGAAACTTTTTACAATGGCAGGAAATTTAAGTTTTTATAAACATCTAAAATTTTTAACGACGCAACTCAGAAATTTGATCGTGCATGTTAACAATTTCTTAATAATAAATTCTTTTAACTTTCGTGTGAGGCTTGGTTTTTAGGTGTTTTATACAATTTTACAACGTTTAAGATTAATATAAAATGTAAATTTTTTCTGAACATTCACAATTTTTCATAAAGCTGGAACTTCGAATTTTTCTTTCTCTCTTTTCAAGTAAAAGACGCTGAATATTTAACAATAAAATACAGTTAATTAAAAATGATGAAGAGCAGACGACAAAAGTGAACAAAAATCCCGAAAGTCTCGAAACTGCGAGATTTCCGGCAGGATTGTCAAAATATCATAATGTAAGTCTCGGAACTTTATACTTAATCAGTGTAATGAAATGAATATATTTATTCAAATCATACATTTTTCAGAAATTTTGAAATTTGCATAAAGTAATTTTAAAATCACGCCAAAAAACTCATTGTTTCGAGGCTTTTGTCATTTGCTTTTTATATTGTATATTAGATATATTTTTTTACATGTATTATTATCTGTTTATAAAAGTCAAGAAATTATAAATTTAGTATCTTTATAATGTTTTTTGCTATCATTAATTTATAGTTTGATTATAATCTCTATTTGAAAATGTATACTATACATTTATCACGATTCGAGATTTGTATATACATCCACTTCTTAGTAAAATCAGAGAAAGTAATTGAGTTATAAACAAAGCTTAACAATTACATTATTATCAATCTGCGCCCGGCCAGCTACTGTCTGAGCATTCGATCAAAACATTTGTCCAATCAGAGCCCAGTCAGCCCCCGACTGGGATTTTGACATAAATTTTGCCTAGCGAGTCTCCGACCAGCGCACGGCTAGTCTCTTAAAAAATATCATAGCCTGGCCAGCCCCCGATCAGAAACGTTGTTATACCAGGGCTAACCCTGGCTATTTCCACACGGGCATTTTCAAAAGATTTATAAATTTTCCAACATTTGAACGATTTTAAGGGATTTTAAAAGCTCTCTAAGCGTTTCAACAAATTTTCCTGGATTTCAGTCAATATCAGCAGATTTTATGTAATTCCTCTGAAATTATAATAGTTTTATTGATATGAAAGAATTTATTTAGAAGAATTGAGGTGTTTCGTATATGATTTTAAAAATATCCGAATATTTTAAGGTATTACAAAATATTTTAAAGAGAATTTATTTCAGTCATTTGATGTTTTTTTAAATATTTTAGAATATTTAGAATAATTCCAAAGTATTTGCAAGAGCTTTGAAATGTTTTCAGAATATAAATTAACCCCTTCTTTGGCATTGACGCAAAATGCATTAAAATTTTCCGTGCCTTGTGTGGCATTAACGCAAAAAAAAAGCGTCAATCTTCTTTTTTCCTATTTAACTTACTCCGATTTTGCATTCAAGTTTCACTCGCGGGTTTTGGGATCACTGAATCCGAATCTGAAGTCACAATTCAAAAATAAAAAATGGCAGATCCAATATGGTGGTTGAAAATACAAAAAACGGCTCGATTTAGATCAATTTCGGTACTTACGGGTTTTTTGGGGTTGGTGAATCAGACTTTGAATTTTGACTTCACTTTCGGGTTCAGCGGCCCCAAAAATCCGTAAGTACCAAGATTTATCCAAATCGAGCCGTTTTCTTGTATTTTCTACCACCATATTGGATCCGTCATTCTAAATTTTCGAATTTTGACTTTAGATTCGAATTCAGCGACCCCAAGAACCCCAGGATACAAATTTTCAGGATAACAAATTTTCCTGCCATTTTAGGCACTTTTATTGTATTCTCTCTGCCAACGAAGGGGTTAAGTATATTAATAATCTTAAGGTATTTAAATAAAATTACATGCGGTTGTATATAATTTTTTACAATTTCGAAAGCTATGGAACAATATTATAGGATTTATAAGATTTTAATTGATTTAAGAGATTCAAAGGGCTTTTATATCATTTTCGAGCATTTCACTCATTTTAATGGATTTTAAAAGCCCTCAACGTTTTTAATCATTTTTCACGGATTTCAGGAAATGACATGACCATTGTCAAAATGGATTTTAGAAGAATTTATTCAGAGTAGGTGTGAGATTTCGTAGAATTTCAAGAGGTTTTCAAATATGTTTTGCAATTTATTTGAATTACTTTGGGATTCACGCTCAATTCTTATTGATTTGTCCGGAATTCTTTTAGATTTTTGTAAATTTACACAATTCTACTTCAATCAATGTTTTATTTTTATTTAATTCATCTTGAATTTCTTAGTCACCTTGAATTCTTAGGCGTTTATTCAAAACCTTCAGAATTTCCTTGAATTTTTTTAACTCATTTGAAACTTACCAAATTCAATGCATTTTTCTATATGTTTGAATTTTTTCATTGATTTGATTTATTCTTAATTCACGTTGCATTTTAATGAATTACATCGAACTCTTCTCATCTCAGTTCAATTTCTTTAAATTCAAAACAATTTTACTGACACTATTGGATAAAACAAAATTCCTGAGAATAATGAATAACAAATTTATTTATTTAAATAAAAAATTTCCCATTTCTATTTATAAAATATGCTACATTAGAAATTTAAGATTAGAATCTTGTTATTTAATTATTAATGGCCAGGTAAAAGTTAACGAATTTTGAAAATAAAGTTTTTCGGCTACTCTCATTCGGTGTCCTAATATATATTATATTATATTAAACATGAATATTGTTTCGGATTAGGCCAAATTCAAAGCACAGTTATCCAAATTAAAAACAGCTTATTCACAGATTGCAAAACGATTATAAGTTATTAACAGAGGATTAATTAGCAATGCAAACAAATTTATTATGTCAGGAATGAAATCTACTGTTGCTTTTTTATTTTATTTTAAGTATCACCGGAAAGATAAGATATCGAATTCGAAGCCCTGTAATTAACTTGAAAATAACTTATTTCCATTTGTAAAAAGACTGTAATAAATTGGACAAGGTGTTATTAATAATGCAATAAAAATTGCTTTATCAGGAAGGAAATCTACTATTGTTTTTTCTTCAATTTTTTTTTGGTGTAAATACCATCAGCGATAAGCTATTAAAACAGGTGATTAAATTGAATTAGCCTAATCCAATCGGAAGCTTAGGGCAATATTGATTGATGGAATCCAAAGTTGTGAGTGACATTAATATAAAATTAATCCACGCATATTGTACACGAATCCAGTATAAAAATGAATGTGATTCTATAACAAGGTTCCACTGATCATTTTGTGTAATACTTCGCAATAGCGAATGTGCGCAACTTTCATGATCGAATTAGAACATAACGATTAATTTAAAGTGTCATTAATTCCACGATATCCTTCCGATTCAATTGATTTCATTATATCATTTTTATCAAGATAATGCAAAAAAAATGAAATGATATTAAAAAATTTAGTTCAGTCAGTCGCTGATTGTTCCATACATAATATAACTAATTTTCAGTCATATGTCGCTAATTGGATTACAAACTAATTGTGTTGTTACTTGACTAAAAACCAGGATTTTTGTATATTGTAAAGTTAAAAATTAGCTAATTATTAAACCAAATACTTAGGAATGAATTTGACTAACCATTACTGGAAAACAGCGCTTATAGCGAATTGGAGATAACAGCTTTCTTTACCAGGACAACAGATTTCTGATGTATGCAATTTTCAATTAAATACATAGGAAAATCAAAATTCTTGTATAATTAGCATTCCGCGCTTCGCCGGTGAAATGTTTAATTAAACAATTCGAATAATTTCTACGTTTAACAGTTCAGACATTGAACCTGGAAAACAGTTCGTTCGATAAGACTTTCCAAGGTTTTAAACTACTTTTTTTTTATTTAAACTAACTTTATTTCAAGGCCTAGAAGGTTGCATAGTCCGACAAACAAACTTTGTGTGTTGCGGATTTAAATTTGTTTAATCTAGGATTAAAACATGCAATTGCAAATTGTATTTATATCCTAAGCAGAATTTTCAGATTTCTAACCTAATGTTTTAAAAATATTAAAAATGAACTTCAGTCTTTATTTAAACTATTCTTCTTTGGATTATGAGCTGTTCATTATATTTTTGGTTAATAATTAATCTTTTTTGTTAACTTTTGTATTATGTGTTTAAAAATTTCATTGTTTTGATGAAACTTCAATCCTTTGGTTAAAAATTAATATTTTTGGGTATAAATTTGATCTTTTTTTTAGGTAAATATGCAACTCTTAAGTTGAAGATTTAATTATGTCGATGAAAATTTGTACATTTTTATTTAAAAGTCACCATTTTTCGTTGAAGATTCAACTTATTGTTAAGAATTCGTATTTTTGGACACTTAGTTAAACAATTTTGGTAGAAAATCCAAACAGAGTTTGAAAATTCATGTTGAGTTTTGAAAATTTGATTGTTTTGTAAAAAAATTTAACGATTTGTTTGAAATTGTGTTTCCATCTTGACCGCAAAAACTTTTTTGGTTTCTTTTTTGTTTAAAAATATGTCTTTGCTAAGTTGAAAATTGATCTTTATCAGTTGAAGATACAACTAGTTGGTTGTGCGTCTAACTATATTGTTAAAAAGGGATTTTTTCGGTTCAAGATTCGTAATTCTAATTGAAAATTACATTTTTTCTTAATTCCTTATTTTTGGCTAAAACAATTCTTCTTATTTGAAAATTTAACTATTCCGTTTTTGGTTAAAAATGTATAATTTCTAGTTGAAAATCCAACTACTTGATATAAAGTTGAACTGCTTTTTAAAAATCAATTTTGTGGTTGAAGATTCATGATTTTATTAAAAAATTTATCTCCATTGTTGCAATTTCAACTACTTTGTTAAAAAGATGTTCTTTTTTTGGTTGAATTTTTTTCAAGATTTATCTGTATGGTTGAAATTGTAATTATTTTGTTGAAAATCATTTTTTTTCGGTGAAAATTAACGTTTTATAATTAAAAATTTAACATTCTACTTTTTGTGTAAAATTGATCTTTTTTCATTAAAAATGTGTCTTTTTGTTTCAAGAATTCAGCTCTTTTAGTCAACATTTCATATTTTTTGGTGATGCAACTGTTTAATTGAAAATGATCGGTTTTGATTAAGGATTTTACTATTTTGTTGAGAATTTTTCTTATTTTGCTTCAAAACTAATTTTTTGTACTTAAAATTAAAATATTCAATTTTTATTTGAAAAATAATCCTTTTTGGTTTAAAGTTCAACTATTTGGTTGAAATTTTCACTTTATTTGTAGAAAAGTGATTTTTTCTTTCGTCCTTTTGGCATGAAAATGTAACTATTTTGTTGAAAATGCGACCATTTGGTTGAAAATATAATTATTTTGTAAAGAGTAATCTTTTTTGGTAAAAAATTCAACTGTTTTGTTTATTATTCGTCTTTTTTATGGAAAATTCGGCCTCATATATTGAAATTCATGTTTTATGGTGTAAAAGTTATATTTCTTGCTGGAAGATTCAACTTTTTAGGTTGAATAATTAACCTGTCTGTTAAAGAATGTCTTTTTACGGATTAAAAATTTTAATTTTTTACTTAAGTTTAAAATTTTTTGTTTCTAAATTATAACTTTTGGTTTTCAACAATTTGGTTGTCAAAGCAACTGTTTGACTGCAGTTTTTTTATTTAAATATTATAGATTGAAAATTAATCTCTTAAGTTTACTGCTTTTTAAAAAATTCGTCTTTTTAATTTGAAATTCAACTACGTTGTAGAAAATACAATATTTTTCGATTTAAAATCTTATAAATTAGAGCGATTCATATTGTATTCATTATTGAGTCTGTACTAATTATATTTAAAAGAATTTATTTTTCTATGTCGAGAGTATTTCGGGCTGTGTGTTCCAAATCATTAAAAAATTAATTTTAATTTTAAAGTCTTAAATTTAACTCCATAATTGTGGGATAATTACAATTTTTTTAAATCAATGTTCCTGTAGTTAAAATATAATATAAATTGTAGTAAACTTTTGTCATTCGAAAATAATCCAAATTGGTAAGTTTAAAAGTTCCGAAAGAAGTATTGGAAACCCAGATTCAGAATCCTTCAAGCTGAATGACTATTGTTAAAAAATTATTTCAACTTAAAAGTATACTTTGATTATGCAAAGAATATTTGAAAATCAACGATAATTATCGACTTTGTATTCCTAAATAAATAAGGTTATTTTTTATTTTCATTATCTTTAGAACACTTTCTGGAAATCCCGCGTTTGCTTCTGTCAGTGTGATGTTTGTTAGCTGTGTTTAAAGATAATATTTTATGAGTCGAGAGGAGAATATGTAAACGGTTTTCAGTGAAGATTGGACGTAATTTATTCAAATTTCATTTTTCGGCAACTACGCAAAGGAAACCTCATCATGAAATAAGAAAATGTTAACATTGTAAATCAGGCCAACAGCATTGTATAGATAAAGCTGGTAAAGGAACACAATTCTGAGGCTTCTTACATCGAACATCTGTCTGATAAATGCATTAAGTGAAACATTAAACTAGTCATCGGATGAATGGGATGTGTGCATCACTGAAGCTGGAAAATGAAAGCCAAATAATTTGTGAAATTACAGTTTTTAGATTTTAAAAATAGGAGCATTGATAACTAAACACTGAAATTGGGTACAAAGACGATGGGCAGTTTGTATGCGATTGATTTTAATTGAATTGGTGCTTGATACCAGTCAGACATTTTCCCTTGATTACTTTCTAATCACTTTTATTCATTTTTATATAATATTTAACTAGTTTCTGCTTAGATTTATATGTATACCATAGTTTCTGTTTTAATTTTCTTCTCTAGGCAGTTATTATAAAATAGTAAAAATATTGCAAGAGCTGTTCAAAACATAAAAGTTTTTAACCAAATATACATAATTTTTGAACGTATAAAGACTAATTTTCTACCAACAAATATTCCACCAAAAAAGATGAATTTTAAATATAAGAAAATATGCATTTTCAATCATCACTCAGAAAAATGTTTGTTTTTAATCAAGCAAACATTTGTTTGAACCTTATATCAAAGATAGAACTTGTGGCATTCAAATCAAATTTGTTTGACTTAAACAATGGTGTGTTTGAATAAAATAAATTTTAACCCTATATCAAAGAGAAAATGTGTTTGATTTAACGAAAAATCTTTCTGAGAGAGAGAAAAAATATGAATTTAAAAAAAAAGTTGAATTTTGAACAAAATAATTAAATTTTAAAATAATTGTTGAATTTGTAACCACACGGAGAAAAATGGATGTTCAAATTTAGATGTTCAAAGGGTAAGATTGTAGCACCTAATACGCAGGTATGCATGCCAAACATTTAACATCTTTTTGAGATGTTAGGCGTAAAAATATTTTTATGTTAAACTGATACACATTTAGATGTTAAAACCGTTCGAGCTATTTAAGTAAATAACACGTTCGTTCCGCAACACTGCTCCGACCCAGGTTGCTGATCAATCTCTCTAGCAATCACCCCAAGCGAAGAATCTCACGAAGTCGTTGTGTAAGGTTCCCCACTTGAGTCCATTAATAGCCAAGGTCTTTGTTTCAGACATCATTCACTCTATGAAACTCTTTTTATTAATCATTTGCCGCCATACTTTCCTGTCCTGGCATACTACTCTAGCTTCTTTTATGTCCATGCATTTTTTCATGCAGGCTCTCGTGTTTTTGTGACTTCTTATGTCTCTTCTAAGTAGGGTCTCATTCACACATTCTAACC
>NC_046659.1:73715515-73716871 GCF_010883055.1 Belonocnema kinseyi | reverse complement strand
ATCATTTCTACGTCTACTTATTTCCTCATTGCTAAGACCTGCGATGTTCAAAGTTCTCTTGTACGCTTCTCTTTTTGCTTTTTGGGCAGCCTGGATTTCATCGTTCCACCACGCATCACCAGAAATTCTTCCCACAACTGCGGTACCACACACTTCGATCGTGCATCTAACAAGGATATCCAGTAACATTGTCCAGGCGCCCTCTAAATCTTTGTTTTTTGTACGGTCTTCCCATGTTGCCCTATCTATGCTTTCGATTATCTTATTTTGAAAATCTATTCGCACATCCAGTTTCTGTAGGTTCTCAATTTTGATTCGCGTTTGTTTTGCTTTCTTGGGTCTCTTTTTTCTCCAACCCCGACCTAACTTAATTTTTGAGATCAGAAGGTAATGATCAGTATTGCATTCAGGACCCCTCATGACCCTTGTATCTTTGACTAACTCTCTAAGTCTTTCATCCGCAACAACAAAGTCAATTATACTGCGGCTATTTCCTTTAGACCAGGTGTACATGTGGATCATTTTATGCCTAAACCACGTATTTGTAATAAACAGACCCCTTTCTAAGCATAGACCAACTAATTTATCTCCGTTATAGTTTGTTCTTGGATCCCCAAAATTACGTAATACTTTTTCTGTATCCTGATTTTGGATGTCCACCCAACCTTTCATGTCTCCTAGTAGAATTATTCTTTCCCCATGTTTGTAGATGTTTAGTGTGTCATTTAAAGTGTCCCAGAAGGCGTCTTTTACTTCTCTAGGATCACTATTAACCGGCGCGTAGCATGCTGTAATAAATAGTCCTCTGATTCCTACTTTCATCCTAGCCCACAGCAGTCTGGGAGACACGAAGCCATGGTCTCCGAGATGCTGCTTTGCTCTTTCATTCAAAATGAGACCTACTCCTTGTTTACCATGTGATTCACAGTCTACTCCTGACCATATTTCAAATCCGCCTTTCAACACGCCGTTTTTTATGTCTTTAGTTTCGCATCCCTTTTTCTTTGTTTCGGGCACACATAAAATATCTAGTTTCTTCACGTTCATAGTTTCACGCAATTCTTTTACCTTGAGATCATTTACTGCAATAGCATTCCAAACACCCAATCTCCATTCGCCGCCTGAAACATGACCTTTAGATTTTCCGTGTGCATGCCTTTTGTCATTAAAAGTTCCAGTCCTTTCCGAGGCTATTTTGTAGTTTGTATTAGTCATTGTTTAGATTATTATGGTTAGTTTCCACGGATTTTTGGGGAGATACGAGGAGAGATATTACAACCATTCCTGGTGCAGTAATTTATTTATATTATTTTCTACCAGATTTTCTCCCGTTCCAAATTTAAACAATGCAAATAT
>NC_046659.1:73690133-73715415 GCF_010883055.1 Belonocnema kinseyi | reverse complement strand
ACTTTTTGCTATTCCTAAGTTTTACCATTATGTATTATAACCCATTCTGAAATTTTACCTTTCTTAATTTTTACCGTTCCGAAAAATGAACGGCCCCCTAATATACCGGGGTTTTCAGTTGAACATTTTGAATGTTAGAGGGTAGCATTTCACTTTTTAAGCTCTGCAGATGCTAACTTCGAACATCTAGATTGTTGTCTTATAGTTAAGCATATAATATGTTAACCCTGAACATCTACATTTTACTTTTGAACATCCATTTTTCTCCGTGCACATACTTAAATTTTTGTCCCACAAAGATGAATTATTTACGACATATTTGAGTATTTAAAAACAAAAATTAATTACCAACCAAAAATTTGAATCTACAACCGAATAATTAAACATTGAAGCAAAAGGGACGAACTATGCAAAAAATAGTCAAATCTGTCACTAAATGAGATGATTTTCAATCGATACAGGTGAATTTTTAAACCAAAATGACAAATTTCCAACGAAATAATCCAGTTTTCAACCAAATAATTGATTTTTAACAAAATAATTAATTTAAAAAAAACTAGTTGAATTATCAAATAAAATAATGAACTTTAACAACAAAATAAATGTTTAACAATATACCTAAATTTTCAACCAACTTGTTGAATTTTCAAATTAAAGAAATTAATTCTAAACGAAAAATATAATGGTTGATGTTCCAACGAAAAAAATATTTTAATTTGGAATAAAAACCAGTCGAATATCACCAAAAATATGGATTCTCAATAAAAAAATCTAATAGTTGATACTTACTAAAAAATATTTTAAATTTAAACCAAAATGTTAATTTTCAATCATGAAGTTTATTTTCCACCAAGTAGTTGAACTTTCTACCAAAATATTGTAATTTTTAACTCAAAAGCTGAATTTTCCAAATAAAAAAATCATTTTTCAATCCAGAAAAAAGTATTTCGTACATAAAAGTTGATTTTTTCGCCGGGAAATATGAAATAAAAAATGTTAACTTTAACCAAATAGTTAAAATGGCATTTGAAAAAATTTATTGAAAATAAACGTTAATTCATTTTTATTCATGTTCAACCAAATAGTTAAATTTTCTACCATAATAATAAAATATTCAATCCGAAAAGTAAAATTTGCAATAAAACAGTTAAATTTTGAAGTACAAAAGGTGATTTTTCTACTAAACAGTTTAATTTTAAACCCGAAAGTACGAATTTTTAAAAGAGAAAATTAAACTTCAACCAGGTAGTTGAATCTTAAACTAAAAGCGAACTTTTTTTTAACCACGAATGGAATAGTTAAATTTGCAATTCAAAAAATTGGTTTTTTTACCAAAAAATTACTAATTTCAACTAGTTAATTCAATTTTCAACGAAAGGAAAGGAATCTTTACAATGAATTTTAGACGAAGTTGTTTAAATTTCTACCAATCTGTTCCATTTTTAATCAAAAGGGTTCATTTTTACTAAAAAAAAGGACGAATTTACAACAAAATACATGAATTTTAAAGCAATAATAGAGTAGTTCAATTTTCCTCAAAATAAATAGTTTTCGCGAAATAAAAATAATTATGAAAAAATAGGTAAACATTTAACCAATAAAATAATTTTTTAACAAAGTAGTTCGACTTTCAACCAAAAGAGATGAATTCTAAATGAAAAATTTAAAAGGTTATGAAAATTAATTTTGAATTTAAAAACAAACTTTCGACAGAATAGTGAAATGTTCAACCAAGTAGTAGAACTTTTAATAAAGAAGATTTTAAATTTGATTTTAATCTCCTTTAAATACCGGAAATTTAAAAAAAAAGATCAATTCTGAATAAAAAATATAAAGTAGAATTATAAATTTGAAATCATTTAATTAATTTTCAACGAGAAATAGTTTGATTTTCTTATTAGGTTCTATTAATTCAGTTCGCATTGAAATATAAATAATAAAATAATAAATAAATATAAAAATCATATAAAATAAATGGGGGAAATTCTTAAATAATCACAAAACTGGTTAATCCTCTGCGGTCCCTTTCCATTGTCCTTTCTTTTTTATTTTCAATTTGATTTTAATTTTTTATTTTGATTTTATTTTTTTTTTTTTTGAAGATAAATAAACAAAATTTTAAGAAGGAGCTTTCATGTTTAGTTCTACGCAGTTATAAAAATCTAACTGGTGATAAGTTGTTGTCTTTCATTTTAATTTATCTATGATACAGCGCATATTGCACAATATACAGAATTCACACATACGCAAAATATATGTATATCTATATGCATATGTACTTACCAATGTACGTCGAACAACATCGCAATCACAGGTGGACACGTAAATCCATTAATATCGATAATATCGCCTCATTACCACCAGTATGCACATAATAGTTTCATCAGGCGCATCAGGAGTAGAAAGTTTGCATCAAGTAACAGTAAATAAAAAATCAATATAAATAAATATAATAATCGAAATCGAAAATAGGATTTTAAATTTGATTTTAATCTTATTTAAATGTCTTAAATTGTAACAGTTAAATGTTCAAACATGAAAACGTTTTCAGTCGATAAAGAAAATAAATTTCAACCAAATTACGTATTTTTGAAAACAAAAAGGCGAATTCTGTAGAAAAGTGTCAAAGTTAACCAGAAAATATGAATTTTCTACCAAAAAGTTAATTTTCAATCAAGAAATTAATTTTACACGAAATAGTTAAACTATTTATCATAATAATATAATTTTCATCGCGGAAATGTGAATTTAAAAAGAAGTTAATTTTGAATCAAATAGTTTAGTTTTAAACCAATAAGTTGAATTTTCCACCAAGAAGATTAATTTTCAAGAAAATTCATACATCTTTATCCAAATAGTAGAATTTTAACTCAGAATATTAATTTATTACCTAAAACGAAAAATCTTTAACATATTACATAAACTTTTATCACCAAAATTTAATTTTCAATAAAAAAAATTTATTCAAAACAATTGAATTTTCTTTAAAAATGTCATGGAACTCAGCAAAGAAATATCAATAGCTTATTAAAAATTTAAATAGTTTTTGCACAGCCCCATGTCGGATTTTAACTATTTTTGTTTAATTTAAAGGAAAAAAGCTAATCTGTGCAAAAGTCATTATTGAGAAGTAAACATTTACGTTTTCAAGTTTCTCCGTAAATGAGACTCTTTTTTCCATGAAACAAGCGTTCATTAAGGAAGGAGATTAAAATTCTTTAGGTGCGTCCTCAAGTTTTTGTTACATTTATTCTCACATGGTGAAGGGGAAATGCAAATAGACATTTTGTATAAAAAATGGTAACGAAGGCGATAGCTTTTGCGTGATACCAATTCAGATACGGTGGTCTTAAATTTAGATAAATTTTGCTCAAATCTAGAAAATTTTGGTTGAAACAGTGTTATTTTCAGTGAATCGTAAAATGTTACTATTTTTCGGGATAAATGATATGGTTAATGAATGTAAAAAATAATATTCTTTAACATATTTTGTAATTTTTTAAACAATTCATTTTGTATAATTTTTTTCCACAAAATCGTGAAAAGCTATTATTTTCTTGAATTAAACAACTATTACGAATATTAAGAATAATTATTTTCGGTTAGGATATTTGCCTATTATTTTGTTTAAAGAACCATAGTTTAAAAAGTCATTATCGTTAGAAAAATAAGGGCATAAATTCTGATTTGAGAAAATATTGAATAATAAGTAATATAGTGTAAGAGATTAAAAAAATTCTCGAATGTTCTCCACGTTTCCTTTGAAAAAACACGTGTGAATTGATATTAATTGTTTAAATAATCTCAAAAACTCTTTTTGAAAAAAGACCATTTTAAGAATTTATTAGCTGCTGTAATAATTGCAGAAAGTAGTATGAATGGAAGAATTATTAAAATAATTAAGAAACAAAATACAAAGAAATATTTCTCTTAATCAGCTACTGTAACATATATCACAAAAATAATAATTTTTCACGATTTACAGAGAGAAAAAAATTCTTTGAAAAAGCAATCATTGTTAAAAAAATTAAAAATTAATTAAAGGATATTAGTAAAACTTGTCACTTATTCAACGAAATTAATTAAGGCCATGTGATGAGAGGGTCGCGTGACCAAACCTGGTCTTCAGTTTTACTTTCCCAACTTACGTCTAAACGAAATGAGGCATCTCTCTGAAAGTTTGGGAAATGAAAGAGGAGGTAATAAAGTCCATGTCTCTGCTTTGTTCCGGTGGACATTTTGAGAGAAATTTTTTTTTGAAGAAAATACTAGTGGAAGTTTTTTTTTCCCAACTTACGTCCACGCGGAATGAGATATCGTGTTAAAAATTTGGCACGTTAAATAGAAAGCATGCGAGAATGTGTCTCTGGTACTAAATAATTAGAATATTGAAAAAAGTTTTTTTTTTTTAAATAGTAATTTGGAGAAATACCGACCGTGCTGTCGTCAAACCCTGCAAGCAATTTTCAATGTTGCAAATGGGCTAGTTATGAGGTTTATATTGATCAAAGTGGGGCAAAACAACAAAAATAGCTCACGAACATTATGCACAAATAATGCAAAAACTAATGTTTGCACTTGAAATGCAAATAAACATATTTGGTCTGAGATACGTATCAGTCTGGTATCAGCTGTGTCAAAGCAGCATTAGCGCAGCAAGTAGACAACTTCGAACTTCTAGAGGTCTGTGGGTAAAACAGATTGCTTGATTACTGTCAGAGAAAGTTAAAAGTCAAACTACTGCTGTAAAACCTGAATGTGTCCGTCGATAATCATTATTTGCACAAATAAACTTTTTTCTTCCTCCAACTCTTTGCAAGGCCACAAACGATCCTTCAATATTTATTAACATTTTCCGGAAAAAATTTCCGCGTTATTTAAACTTTTATTTTTTAATATGGGTGAAAAAATATTGATCTTAGGACTGACTTGATCAGCTGTTATACTCATCACATGGTCTTAATGTAAAAAGAATTTCAAAAAATACTGGGTGAGTATCAATCAACTTTATTCTAAAAAAGACATTACAATAAGCTATTGGCAAAATATTTTTCTTCCATACTATGCGCTTTTTGCGCAAACAGAATAAAATAATTGTAGGAGTACTTTTTTCAAAATTAACAATTTGTATTATAAAAAAAGTATTCGAAAATTTTTTATTTTATTCTGGGATTGCTAAACATTGAATATAGAATTATTAAAAATGTATATTACTGGATTTTTTATGCAGAATTTTCTACTTGGATGATGTTTGGATATTTTTTATATGCAGTCAGAAAAATCTTTGGAGTGTCTTTTTCAATAACAATTATTATTCTTATTTTTAAATTTTGGGCTTCTAATATAAAGGCTTCTTTTTGCTTAAAAGCTTTATTGCAAGAATTATTTAAAATTATGTTTAAAAATAAGTAGCGTATAATATGCACAGGTTTTTGTATATCCGTAAAAAAACCCTTTTATCACAGAAAAAGTTGTTGAAACATTTTTGTAACCACTGGTTTATCTCAACATGTACCTAAATGCTGCTGGAATGGCTTTAAAAATAAACAAATAATGGAAAAAGCTGTTGAAGTGCCTCGTGACGTTACGACAGTTCACTTGATGCAGGAGGCATACACATAGCGTAGAAGCATGATAGTGAGCTCACGTCGAGAAACAGTAAGACTCCGATGCTCGTAGCCAACCGAAGCCAATGGGATTGATTCACTCTTGGATTAAAAGTTTTCTTTTTAATATTTAATTAAAATTAACATTTCTTCTGAATTGGTGGCGCTGTCGTAGCTACCAGTAGGCTCTACGATCTGTCATTGGAACGAAATAGGGTCGTCTCTGTCTATCTAACATAGTAGAAAGAGAGGTCCAATCGACTTCAGACATTGGAATCCCGCTGTAGTGTTTTACAATGGCAAAATTTCAAGTGTTGAAATGAGAATAGTACAAACTGTGCTCATCGTGGACAGTTAATTTGACATTTATAAAAGTAAGATATTTTCTGTTAAAATATCTTCTTTATACGTCCGGTTATGAAACTGTGTTGCATGCATTATATCAGATTACGATGAAGTGCGTGCCGTCCCATTCGAATTGTTTACGTGTGGAGTTTTGGTGAAAATAGTCATGTTTGTTTTATACTGCTGTTTCTGAATGGTTTAATCAAGGAAGCAATAGAGTATCTGGACCGCTTATTCAAGAAAAAGCTCTCGTTTTAAAGAAGATGCTTAGCTGTCCGCAAACGTTTAAAGTACGGAAGAAGGAAACACATTTATTCCAATGTGTAAAAGTGAACTTTTTTCTCATTTTCGTTAAATATTTAGTTTATCCCTTTATTCGCATTAGAAAAACAATTTTCAAACTCTTTTTGACCATACAGTAAAATTCAGTATTCACCGGAAACGGTTCAGACGCCCCTGACTGTTTACGCTTAAAGTCAACACAAATCGGGGGAGTGCCACCCACCCTCAGCCCGAAAATCGATCCTAAATCCAGGTTTCACTGTGCTTCTTTTTTCTATTCTTTCGAAAATCGTTCTTTTCCCGTTTAAACTGCCATATTAAATTGAAAAGCCCGGGGCACGGGTTAATATTGATCGATTTGAAAATGTGTTCAGTAAATATCAGCAAATGAAAATGTTAATACAGTCTCGTGGAGTTGGTAGCCTGATGCAATAATCAGGGTGGAATGGCATTGCGGAGATTCAAAGCTGCAGCCGACGTCAATCAAAATCTCTAGTCAGAAATGAAAGAAACGTATCACTGAATATACCGCGACTAAACCTGTCGATAAAAGCGGTGATTCGTGTTGAATGACGATTTCTTCATCTTTTGAAATTTCCGCTCTCTTATTCTCTTATCTGTGATCGCTGAGTAATTGATAAGTCACTTGATAAGGTACAATAAATGCAGTATCGTCAATTATAAGAAACCTATCTGTGTTTTCTGAAGTATTGCAAGTTTGATTAAAAATTAACAGTAAACTTCATAATTTTTGAAAATTTTCTAAATTAATTGCAATTTGTTGTTGACAACAAAAATGGGACTGATAATCGTTCTATTAAGGAGATATAAAACATCTAGAAAATTATGAGCTCTCACATATTCGATCTCTTAAATATTTACCGATGAATAATACGTAATCTGGTTGCAACTAATACTTTGGTATGCAATAAGAGGTCGAGAAAAGTCCTCTGCTTCTCACTGGTACTTTTTTTAAGCAAATACATTATTTTCTAAAACAATTCAGGTGGCTTTTCTCAAAGCTTTTAAATAAAGTTAGGAATCTTCCTTAAAATATGTTAATTTGCCAGTGTATAAATAAATATAAATAAATATAAATTTTTTGAAATGCTTGAAAAAATAAAAATTAGTCATTTTATTTTAAAACTAAATCATATAAAACAGACCTTTTTACAGGCCTACTCTTTCCAATATTTCCCTCTTTTCCCCTTTTTAAAATAATTCGAATTTTTCAGAGTTAATATCTTTGGTTAAAATTGTATCTTTTGGTTAAAGATTAAACTTTTTTTAAATTATTCTTTTTAGTGCAAAATTAATTTTCTTAACTGAAAATTTAAATACATAGTCTATTTTTGTATTAAAATTGGTAATTTTTTCTATGAAACTCAACCGTTTTGTTAAAAATCGAACTTCTTTATGCAGCATTAATTTTATTGGTTAAAGATTGAAATATTATTTTCGAAAGTTCGATTTTTTTCTGTTGAAAATTCCATAATAGTCTGAAAATTTAACGTTTTTGGTTGAAAATTTAACTGTAACATTTTTCAATCAAAATGCTTTTTTTCTTTGAAAATTCAACTGTTTCGATAGAACTTTAATTTTTATAATTTCATTTTTTATAACTTAATTTTTTTATAATTTAATTTCTTTAACTGACAACTCAAGTATTTCACTTTAGTGGAAAATTGATCATCCTGATTAAAAATTAAATTACATTGTCAACAGTTTAATCACTTGGTCAAAAAATACATTTTATTATTTGAAGATCCATCTCTAGTTGAAAATTAAACTCTTTTGTTGAAACTTCAAATATTTTGTTGAAAATTTGTTTTCTTTGGATAAAAATAAATTTTTTTTACTTCAAATTCAACTGTGTATTCCATTTTTGATTAAAAATTGATCGATTTTATTTTAAGATTCAACTATTTAGTTAAAAATGATCTTTTTTGTTGAAAATTCAACTTCTTTTTTTATAGAAAACTCGTCATTTTGGTTTAAAGTGGAACCTTCTGGTTAAAAAATTCAACTTTTTGGGTTAGAAATTCTATTATTTTGGTAGAAAAATCCAATATTTATTTGAAAATAAACTTTTTGGTTAAAAATGTATATTTTTGGGTAGAAATTCAACTTTTTTTAAAGGATTCGCAATATTTGGCTTGAAACTTCTACAATTTGGCTCAAATTCTTTTTATCTCTGAAATGAACATTTTTGTCTAATTTAAAATGAATCCCGTTTCGTAGCAACTTTATCTGTTTTATTTAAAAGTGCAACTGTTTGCTTGAAAATTAATCTGTTTTGGTTGAGGATTTAACTATTTTATTGAAAATTCATTTTTTTTTAGTTTAGATTTAACTTTTTTTTTGTTTAATTTTGAATTAACCTTGTATTTCATTGTTGAAATATCAAATGTTACATGTTTTGTTAAAAATTCTTCTTTTATTTAATTTGACTATTTTTTATTTGAAGTAAGAATATTTCATTCTTATTTAATTGTTTACTTTAATTATTTTTTAAAAAATTTATTACTCTTAGTCTAAAATTTAAATGCTTTGTTAAAAATTTGTCTGTTAAAGTAAAAATTCGTCATTCCGGATTGAAAATTCAACTGTTTTCTAAAAATGCAACGATTTAATTTAAAAGTCGCCTTTTTCAAAAATTAAACTGTTTTGTTGAAAATTGTTCTTTCTGGACTGAAAATTTGTCCATCTGGATTGAAAATTCATCTTTTTGGTCAAAATAATCTTGTTTGAAAATCCGACTGTCTTCAACAAAATTCGTCTTTTTGTCTTAAAAGATTTTCACTAGTTGTTTAAAAATGGAACTGTTTGTAGTGAAAATTAAGTTTAGAGACTTATTACGTTTATTAGTTAAGTTTAGTTTTAAATTATTAATTTAAAATTAATTAAGGGGAGCTTAATATTTTTCGTTTTAAAATTTAAACATTTGTATTAAAATTTATCTGTGGAGGTTGTTAAATCGCTATTTTTATTAGAATTTTCTTCTCTTTTGGTAAAAATTTCTTCTGTTTCTTGAAAATTCAACTGTTTGGTTGAAAATTCATTTTTACAAATTTAAAATTCACCTGTGTTCTAAAAGAATCAACTCTTTATCTTGATATCTCCTTTGCTTGATATTTAAATTTTTTTAGTTTAAAAGTCAACTATTTTGTTCAAAATGCAATATATTTTGAATCAAGATCTTAATCGTTTCATACTGAATTCTGAATGGTACCTATACCAAAATTTCATTTAAAAGAATTTATTTCCCTATTATTCTCCTATTATTCCCCTATTTTAATGAAAAATGACCCTAGCTAATATTTATCCTGTTTTGAGAGCATTTTGAGATGTAATGTCTGATAAAATTTAATGTTGATATATCTTGTGCTTTATTTTAGGCATTTATCAAATGAAATCATAGAATACATTTTGACATAAGGGAAGGGAAAAGATTTAAAAATTTCGTGACGTACTTTTTCAACAGCCCCTTACCTTCCGGACAATATACAACAAAATATGGTGGCAATTGTCGAAAAAAAACTTTCGATTCTTTTCGAGTGAAACAGGTGTTCTCGAAAAGAGCTATATTATTCGATGCTGGAATTTGAATTTATGAATATTGATGATTGTTTTCCCTTTTCTTCTGGTTTTTCTCGTCTCGATGCTTCTTATTATTTCGCATTCTTTCTCATTTGTTCACTTTTCTCTCTCCTTTCATTTTCTTGGTCCACTCTGGGTTTATCTTTCTTCGGCAGTCTGCTCGGGGCATGATGGCCTGATACGATCTTCAGCTACACATTTTGCGTACGTGACAAGAAATGTTGAACCGAAGTGGGTACGAAAGTTTACACACTGTCTGGGCTACTGAATATTTTTCCTGATCGATATGTTCGTTCACCCATTCATCCTATCTGAACGAATCTTTTTTAAGAAAAAGAAAAAAAAACAAGTCGGAGAAATTCATTTTTCGAACCTCCCACAGGAAATAGAAGTAGCAGCTGAGTTATTTCATAGTAGATCAATCTTGCCCTACTCGTGAGCAAAGAAAGTTTTTATCCGTGAATTTTTAGAAAAAAGGAGGTCGCAGTAAAAGTTTGACCTTCCTCAATTTTCTTCTGAGACGATTAGAGGTTTTATTTCAGCTTCGAACTCTCAGTCCCCAAGAAAGACATCTTCTGATTATTTTATAATGTCCAGGAAGTTGGCAACACCATTTTCAAATTTCGTAAAAATAAAAATTACGTTCGATTGTGCCAATTTTGAAGAAAAGCGGCTAAAAAAACTCAAAAAATGATCAGTTTCAAAATTTTGAAAAACGGAAACTTGTGCTAAGTTGTGCTATTAATTTGCACAGCGCTTAGGAAATATTATCAATTTTTTCAGTGTTAGATTCCACCGGCTTTTTTCCTAGGATAAGAAATATTTTGTCTTCAAAATCTGGGAAATGATAGCGAACATGCTGACGGACGTCCCCGCACACTTTTTTACGTTTTTTTATCAAAAAATTTTTGATATTGCTAACAATGTGCGTGTATATTTCGAGGTTATGTGTGTTACAATTCACCCGAGCGTTATTTTCAAACTACACAATATTTTTGGACGAAAACTTTGGACTTACAAATAAACATAGTAACTAATCTCCTGGAACTAACCTTGTTTGCAGGCAATCAAAAAAGTTTATTTCATAAATAATTTCCAGATTATCGGAAAGGCAGAGAAGAAAAACGACGTAACCTCAAAATAATGCATATGCATAAAATTTTTATTTAGTGCAATAAATTTTGTTGTTATTATCCCTCAAAAAAGAGTCTGGAGACGCCCATTATGATATTTTATAGCATCTCTGAATTCAGTTTTTACGAATTTTCATTTTTGTGGAAAAAAAGCCGGGGAAACTGGAAGTATCACATGCCCTTAAGCAGTTCAGTATTTTCTGTACAACTTTAAACTTACTCCCCACGCAATCACTACTAATTATCTATAAATTATACAATTTGATAACATTTCTCCATATGTTCATTTAAATCATTCCTATCCATTTCTATATCAATCTTATGAAAGCATATCCATCTATAGAAGTTTATATATTTCAGACCAATATATTATACCACTCACCAATCAAGGGGTACTTTAAGTTCTACTTGATCTTATATTATTCCCAATTCTGAAACAGTCCTATCCATTGCTATCCAAGTAGATTTTATACTAAAACTTTTATTCAGTCCTATATATTATTATCCCATCTTCCTTTTCCATCTCTGCAGTGCTCACTATATATCCACAATTATATCGTTGTTTATCGATTTATTTTTTTAAAATTCCTATGCATTTCTATCCAATTTGGAACATTTATATTGACACCAATAAGTCAATCTATTTCTATGCAATTTTCCACTCTTTAAATCAGTCCTATCCACTTTTGTCCTGTTATATAGTTTTAGGTCCTATTGTATCAGATCCGTCTTTCCAATAATTCCATTTATTCCTTAATAAGCTTTCGCTACTCCCCACTGAAGCAATTCTATCAATTTCTATTTAATATTATATTATTCCCCTTTTTAAATTCGTCATATCAAATTTAATTTAAATTCTACCAATTATTGAACGATTCTTTTTGAAGCATTCCTATCCATTTCTATTAAATTTTAGATTTAACTTGTTCTTGTATACAGTTCTATATTTTCTATCCAATTTTGTTTTAGTTCCCGTTAAAACAGTGTAATTGGTATCTAGAAATTATACAATTCTATCAGTTCTCATCCTATTCCTATTTATATCAGTCCTATCGATTTCTAAGAATCCTATTACATCAGGCCAATCTTTTGAAATAGTTGGTTTTTTCCGACCAATATATTATTATACAGCTCAATAAAAAAGTAGTATTCATTTATACATTTATTCTGATATTATTCTAAATTTATCAGTAGTCCTATACATTGTTGTCCAGCTTGATCTAAAAATCCCATTTTTAAGCAGTCATACACATATTTATCAAATTTTTTCTTCCTCTCCACTCAAGCAGTGCTCACCATATATATACAACGTTATCGTTTTTACCCATTTATTTTTCAAGTACCCCTATAAATTTCTATACAATTAAGAAGTTTTAAATTCTTACCAGTAGTTCAAATATTTTTATCAAATTTCCCGCCTTGTTTCTCATTAGGCGATTGTATCACTTTTTATCCTACTCCTCTTTGAAGCGGTCCTATCAATTTCTATTCAGTATTCGTTTTAAAAATCTAATTCCTATTTCAAACTTTTTTTAGAAAAATAAAATATTATTAAAATAATCTTAACATTGTTTTATGTAATAAAATACCAAATTTGTGGCTCATAACGCCTGAAGTAAATTATGGTATATTATGCGCCAAGGGGAAGGAGCGGAACTTTTTTACGAGTCGTATATGAGCGCTCACGGGCCGGAGCCCAGTACTGAAAAGTACACGGACTCGTAAAAAGACGTCTTCTCCATTGATGCATACGATATTTTTTATAAGAAATTCATCATACACTTATATAACTTTATTTTTATTTTATTATCAATTTCAAAAATTTCGCAAATTTTTCAAACATGAAAAATTAAAAATTTTTGTTCATTTATGGATTTTTGAACAAATGTATTGGTTTTTAGGCTAGCTCACCATAAGCTACCACAAAATCCCACCATATACAAGAATCGTTTTTCCACAGTTCATACGAGGAGAAGGAAGATTATTGCCAAATACATGCTCAGTAAGTTTCTCGCCAAAATCGACCATAATTTGTTTCTTCTCTGGAAACGCAAATTTCGTTTCTTTAATCAGTTATCATAAACCCGTGCCCTCGAAGTTTTGAAATTAACACATGATTTTAAATTGGAAAAACTTGGTTTTGGAAAAAGGAAGTACACCAGAACCCCGATTTCGTATCCCCCGGTTTTTTAATTTCTTGAATTGCTAGCCCACGCAGTTTCTCAGGAATCAGGGCGAGAGGCGGTTGTGACTTTTGTCTCAGAAGGGCCGCAGTGCGCAAATACTCAGTTAAGTACATGGCGCAATATTATGTATTACAACAAGAAACCGTTCAGATGGCCCCGACTGTTTATTTTTTAGATTCCCCCGATTTAGTAATAAGGCCATTTGCGGGCAATTCCCGACACTGCTACTAAATCGGGATTCTGTTGTACTTATTATTAACTTTTTGTATATTAAAGTTAGTTACTTCTCAAGGAATGCTTAAGACAAAATTGGCACGCAATTAACTTTAATGTTAACTCATCCAACTGCCTTGTATTGTGCCCCGAATATACACTAAAAATGCAAAATAGCACCTTATGTAAAATGAATTCCATAGACGGTACTTTTAATTCGTTAAACAAAAATTTCCATTTGTTTATACCATTCTTTCATTGTCAATCGTAAAAATTTAATGTTTTATGTAATTAATGAAACACTTGACGAATTTTGATAGTATTATATTTGTTACAGGATATTTAACAAATATTTAAACAACTTTGATTTGTTGAAAGCTGAATTTTCAACCCGAACATATCAATTATATAAGAGCAAAGATAATTTGCTAGGAAAGAGTTAAATTTTTTAAGTTAAAAGGAACAAGTTGCAACTAAAAAGGAATTAGTTAAATTAGCAGTTCAAAAGACTGATTGCAACAACAACAAAAAACTAATTTAAATAGAAAAGTGTTAAATTTTGAAGAAAAGAGATAAATTTTAAACTAATAAAATAAGTTCTTAACAAAGCAGTACTACTTTTATCCAGGTTGTCTAATTTTTTATCAAGAAGATCAGTTGTCAAGCAAGTAGTTGAACATTAAACTAAAAACCATAAAATTTCGGCCAGTAATATAATAGTTCAATTTTCTGTTAAAAAAAAAAAGATTTCAAACAATAAAAACAGTTTTTTAAAGAAATAGTTGAAATCTAATAAAGAACAGATTATTTTATAGCCAAAAAAATTAAATTTTTAATCAAGGAAGATACAATTTCTACTAAAAGAGATTAATTTTTTAATTAATAGAGAAAAAATGTAACTATATTGTTCAATTTTCAAGCTAAAAGGATGAATTTTCTATTAAACAGCTAGATTTCGTACCCAAAAATATAAATTATTAACAAGAAAGGTAATTTTCAACACAAAAGGGTTCATTTTTAGCCAAAATAATTGAATTCCAAACTAAAAACAAGTAATTTTCAATGCAGGAAACAACCAATTTTTCACAAAATAGTTTAATTCTGAATCTAACAGAACTAAAAGCTATGCAATTTCAACCAAAATTTGATTATTCAATTTTCTGTTAAAAGAATAAGTTTTCTATAAATAAAAACGGATTTAAAAAAACAGTTTAATTTTCATCCAAAAAAGATTATTTTATAACCAAGGAGTTCCATTTTTAATCACGAAAAATAACATTTCTACTAACAGACGTTAATTTCGATACCAAAACGACGAATTTTTAACGACGGAGTTGTGTTTTTAAACTAGGAAGATCTTTCAATAAATTAATAGAGAAGAAAAATTTTAAAAATTCCTAAATTTTCAAGTTAAAAAGATGATTTTTCTATAAAACATGTAAATTTCGAACCCAAAAATATGAATAATCAGACAAGAAAGTTAATTGTTAAGAAAAAGTTAATTTTCAGCCAAATAGTTGAATTCTAAACTAAAAACAAACAGTTTTCGACGAAAACCGAAATAGTTGAATTTGCAGTTGAAAAGATTGATTTTCAACGAAAAAAAGAAAGGACAACAAAAGCCCTAGGGGCTTTTTCAAACAGTTACAATTACTGGTATAAAATAGTTAAATTTTTAACCAAAGATATGAATCTTGAACTAAAAAAATAATTTTTGAACAAAGTAGTTCTACTTTCATCCTGCTACTTGCATTTTTTATTAAGAAGATGAATTTTCAGTTTAAAAAAATAAGTTCCGTAAAAAAAAACAGTTTTTAAACAACATAGTTAAATTCGCAGCCAACAAAATGAATATTAAATAAATTAGTTTCACTCTCAACCTAGTAGTGAAATTTTCAAGGGAAGACGTATAACTTAGAACTGGAAGGCGGGGGCCGATCGGAAACAATAATATTTCAACCGGTATCAATTTGAACTGCCTTAGTGCTCACAGATGTGCGTTTTGTAATTTGCATGTCACGTCCCTGTTTGCTCCCTAGGGAGTAAAAAATAGAATTTTAACCCCGGTTCCTAGGCATGAAAAAGGGCTGAAATCATGACTGTGTTCTGGGAAATCAATTATTAATCTTCACACGTCGTCCCACCTTTCATGCATCACACACCTCCCTTACAGGAATAGATTGGGTGAAGTAATTTGTGGCCATTGTTGAATCAGTGACGTGGGTTGTTTATTGTTCTTTTATTTTCGCCAGAGCGTAAATTCTCTATCAGGCATTGAAGGAAACAATTGATATTGAATTTAGTGAAATTCAGCGTCACTAATAGATGCAACAACCGTTACGTAGTGTCGAGACTCGAGACAAGCGAGCGAGGAGATCTGGTCGGATTCCAGAATAAGGCGCCTGGCCGAGGCGCCGCGCCGAGTTTATTGTCTTCAGATGGCTTTGGATGCGGTGAATCGCCTTGCTGATTATCGCGGGGCATTAATTGTCGCTCTGACGAAGGAAAAAGATGAGCTATCACTACTCAAACACACCTGACGGCAAAAAGTGCTTGTCATAGACATTGGCACCAATTACCTAATCGCGAGACTTACTCTGTTCTATTTATTATGTCTGCTTTTATTTACAAAAAAGATAGATGAGGCTTTATGGATGTTTTCGGTTTTTTTTCTTCTACTAAATGTTAATTAATGGAATGCTTGATTATAGAAAAGAGTGGTAATTGTTTACGTTGATGACTTTTCCAAATTCTTCTTTTTAGCCCAAAAGTAAAATGTCAGTGGAGGAAGATCATAAAATGTGGTTTAAAATGAATATTTGGACTTGATTTAAATAAAAAAATGGGAAAATTATTATGGTAGCGAGAATCGAGCCCGGACTCTCTAGCTACAAATCCGGAGCACTACGATCAGAACTAATCAGGAGTTGAATGACTCCCAAATCGCGATCCATGCAAAATGTACGTGGACTTTTTAAACTCCGCTTTTCTCGAGAAGAACCTATTTTTGGCTGAAAATTAATACTTTCTTATTGATCATATTTTTCATATTTTTTGTGGATAATTCATTGTTTTTGATCAATTATTTATAAATACTTATTTGAAAATTCAACAATGTTGCTAGAGTCTCATTCTTTTTGATTGAAAGGTGACTGTTTGGTTGAAAATTCGTCTTTTTCGGTTAAAAATTTCATTATTTTGGTAGAGAATTGCACTATTTGGTTAAAAAGTGATCTTCTTATTGAAAATTAGCCTAATCGGGTTGAAATTTCATATGTGTTGTAGAAAATTCTTCCCTTTGGCTTGAAGATCAACAATGTGGTTGAATTTTTTTTCTTTTTAATTGAGACCCGAAAAAAATGCTTCGACTTGAGTTCGACTTAAATTGCCCTCAATCTAGGCATGCTGAAGTCGCAAAGGTCGACTTGAGCATGTCTCAGTATTGAGACGGAGCCAGACTTCAATTTATGTCTTGGGCATAAGTTTCTATGTCTTGAAGACATAAATGTATCTCTTAAGTCAAATTTTTATGACTCCAAAACGAGCGGTTGATAAATTACAACTCGAACTTCGAACTCAAGTCAAAGCATATTTACTCGAGTATACCTTCTATTATATTTTTGGTTCAGAACTTATTTCTTTTGGTCAAAAATGAAATTATTTTTTTCCCACTATTTCGTTTAGAAGGCATATTTGTTGGTTTAAAATTCAACTCCCTAGTTAAAACAATTACTTTGTAAAAAATTCCTTTTTTGTTATTGTGGAAAATTTACAAGTTTTAGTTTAAAGTTGACCTCTTAAGTTGAAAATAAACTTTTTTGTCTTGGTGGCTTGAAAATGCAACAATTTCGTTTAAATATGTTTGCTTATTTTTTATTTAAAAACTTGGTTTGGCTTAAAATTTTACTTTTTTAGCATTAATTTGTTGCATTTTGCTTAAAAATCGATTTTTTTGTTAAAGATTCAATCTTTGTTAAAAGTGGAACATTTTTTGTGTGAAAATTCGTCTTTTTGAATAAAAAAAACTTCATTTCGGTTTAAAAATTCATCTTTGTTAGAAGAGTAATATTTTTGGTTGAAAGTTAACTCTTTTCAATAAAAAAATCTAAATTAAATTTTTCGTTCCAAACTCATCTTTTCTTTATGTTTTTTTTATTAAAAATACAACTGTTTGATTAAAAACTAATTTGTTGTGCTTGAGGATTCCACTTTTTTTGATGAAATTCAACTGTTTGTTAAAAACAGTTGAATTTGAAGTCTGTATATTTAGATAACATTAAATGTAAATTGATAAAATTGTGTATATATATATGAAAAATTTGTCATAAGGACAACCGCAGGATTTCACTGCGAGCGGCTGCTAATCTGAAAAATAGCACCCGCTCCTAGCGAAATCGTGGTAAAATTTCATCCACAACCACGTCTCACGACCGTAAGACGTGGTTGTGTTGACACGCAGGGATGCTTTTCAGGATATTAACGAGTGAAAGCTTGGCACTTCCAAGAGCGCCGATGATAAGGACGATTAGTTTAACAGAATATTCCGGGTGTAATCGTTGCAACTCCCTTATAAGGTCTCTATGCCTCTCTTTCTTTTCATTCTCCTTGGCTATGATGTTTTTGTCATATGGTGCCGAAAATTCGATAACGAACATGGCTCGCTTCTCGAACTCAAGAAGAACCATGTCTGGCCTCGAGTGTGCAACAGAAACAATTGTCCAGAATATAAAGTTCCAGTATATGCGGCACTTCCCATTCTTGACAAATGACTCGGGGTGTGCATGGCACGCCCTGCAGCTATCATCGGGAATGTCTTGGCTCAAAATGTGGCGACGGTATGTTAAGGTGAAAATCACACCGTCTTGAGATGCCAAAATGAAACCCTCCGTACCAGACTTCAATCCGGTCGATTTAAGGGAAAAAAAGTTAGCTTTCAGGAGTGAGTACTCGAGATAGGTAAGATTTGATGCATTTTTCTCACCCCTAATACTAAAGCTAAGTTCAAGTGTTTCAGCAGCCTCCTCCGCTGCTTTGTACAGAAACGCTCGTTTGCCCACTTCTTCGTGATTCTTTACCATTTTAAGAAGAGGTTCTCTTCTATTTGCGACTCTATGTGCTGTACCCAGAATAATCCAGTTGTGAAGACATTCAAGGCTCAATATTCCACGACCACCTTGACGGCGTGCGATGTAGAGTCGCGGAACAGAAGACTTAAAATGCATGCTTTTGTTCATGTGCATAACCTTTCTTGTTCCGATATCAAGGGATCTGAGCTCGTTCTTCCTCCATGAACTACTCCAAATGAATAGAGTACTACCGGGACGGCAAGCATGTTCGTTGCAGATACTTTGCTCCTCGCCGACTGTTCGGAAGACCAAATTTGCCGGATGAGACATTTGTACCTTCTTCGGAGAGTATCCTTTATAGATGTAACAACCTGAATGCGGCTCGGTGGCACGCCCATGTATGTATAAGTCTCCCCAGTGCAAAGTTGTCGTATAGCACTTCTATCAACGAGCTCAGGGTCTTCAGGGGTTTAAATTTGGAACGGGAGAAAATCTGGTAGAAAATAATATAAATAAATTACTGCACCATGAATGGTTGTAATATCTCTCCTCGTATCTCCCCAAAAATCCGTGGAAACTAACCATAAGAGTTTCCAAACTTATGAGTAAACGGTGCAAACGTGAGTCACAAATTTAGCGTCACAGTATATATATTCAGTCATAAATCCATTCTATCCATTTTCTTATCTACCTATTAAAACCTCGAAGACAACTATCTCGCATGTGGTTAATACTTTCTAGATATGAAGTTTTTATTATATTTATCATTAAAAATTCTCTGTGCGAAATCGACTAAATAAACTAATACTACTACTACACCTAAATCGTAATACATTTAGAATCCTTTTTACTTGGGTAAAAGCGAGAGCAAAAGTGGATAAATCTATTTCTAAATACTCAATACTTAACTGGAAATTTTTAGCTTTCATTAATGAAGAGTTTCAGTGGAGTGAATGATGTCTAGAAGAAAATACCTTAGATACTAATAGCCACGAGTTGGGGACTTTACATGATGACTTTGTAAAGCTGTTCGCCTGGGTTAATTGCTAAAGGGATTTATCAGCGACCTGGGCCGGAGCAATGTCTTAAGACGAACTTGTTGTTTATTTAAGCAACACGGAAATTCTAGATTAATCTAAAAATCTATACCCTTCCCCCATACCGCATACTACAATGGCCTTTCTCAAAAATAATAATAGTAAAGTAAAAATCCAAATTTAACAAAAAAATGCCTTCTACATATGGACCTGTAACCATCTTAAGGCTGAGACATTAATTAAAAATAGTAATAAGAAACTGGAAGTTTTAAAGATGAATTTTTTAGAAGATGAATTTTTTTTTTCAACCCCAAGCTGCTTTTCCTGACAGTTCCGAAAGAACGAGTAAGAATAAGTGGAAAGCTTTCTACTCTTAAAACGAGATACTTATATTCACCTGCCAACTACTTTCCTGACATTCCCTGAGGCGCCTGTGGTGTGGAAGATGACTGAAACTTTAAAGAGCAGGATTCATATTCGACTCGTGTAAGCTTCACTTTTCTCTTGGTTTCTGGTAGGATTGAGAAATATTTTTGTTATCTTTTTGAATCCTCAAGAATATCAATGATTTGTAGATCTATCATTTCAGACTTCATAATTATAAACCTCGCATGTTGTAGAAATGCTTGGCATTTTTTAATATTTTATTTTAATCACATTCAACTTCCGATATAAGACCGATATAAGGTTTACGATATTCAATGAGGTTGCGTCATGCTGCTCTGCCGGTTTACGTTTGGAATCCCACGATTTAGGATCAAGGCAAGCCACACCCGAAACCGTTCTTATATCGGTAGTTCAGTGTTTTTCTTTCAAACCTCAAGTCGTATATTGTCACACTGAGCGTATTTTCTTATATGTAATCATTTATGGGGCCGTCGGTTAAAAATTACGTCACACTATTTTGCTATTTTTTCACGAGAATAGTAAAATAAATTCTTCAAAATAAAATTAAGGTATAGGTACCATAATGAATTCAGTATAAAACGTTTAAAATTTCCAGTTGAAATATGGCATTTTCAACAATTTAGTTGAATTTGCAACAAAATAGTTCAATTTTTAAATAAGAAACATGAATCTTCAAACAAGAACATTCCTACCTAAAAGGTGGATTTTCAATCTAAAAGGAAGAATTTTCTATCTAAAACCACGAATTTTCAATAAATATGTTGAAATTTGACCAAAAAGACCACTTTCAACAAAATAGTTGAATTTGGAAGAACATAATTAAATTTTTTAACCAAATATCTGACTTATCTACCAAATTTATAGAATTTTCAATTGATTTTTTTGGTATAATATTAATCGTCTTGGTTAAAAAATGAGCTTTGTAGGTTAATGATTCAGCTGTTGAATGAAAATGAAATTTTTCGTGCAAAATTTATCTGTCTTGTAAAATTCTATCTTTTTGATTTTAAAATTTAACTTTTTGGTTAAAAATCAAATTTTTTGGTTGAAAAATCATATTTTTGAGAAAAAAACAAACTATTTTGTAGATCATTCGTATTTTTGCCTTCAAACTCATGTCTTTTTTTGTAAATTCGTCTTTCTTTATAAAAAATTAAACTGTCTGGTTCAAACTTAACTTGTTTCTTACAAATTTAGATATTTGTTTGAAAATTCAATAATTTCGGTGCGAAATTCAACTATTTGATTAAAAATTAAACTATATAATAAAAAATTAACTTTGTTATTGTAAAATAATCATTCCTTTTTTTTGGTTTAAAATTGATGTATTTTGTTGAAAATTCGTCTTAATTTGAGAAAATTATTTTGGGTGCAAAATTCACCTTTTTGGTTATGAAGTTAAATATTCATTTAACGTTTTATCCTTTTTGTTTGCAAATTGAACTACTTGTTTGAAAGTTGAACTACTTTGTTATAAATTAATTTTTTAAAGATTTATCTCATTATTTGTAAATTGAACTATTTTAAAAAAATTCGTTTTTGTTGAATTCAGGTGAATTCGTTTTTTATCGATAAAAAGTAATTTTCTCAAATGAAATTTAAATTATTCCATTTTTGGTGCATATCTTAACTTTCTTATTTAAAAATTAAACTCGTTGATTGAGAATTTATCTATTTTCTTGAATATTCGTCTTTTGGTTGGAAATTAATCTTTTTGGTTAAAAATTTATCTTTGTAGGTTAATGACACAGCTATTTGTGTGAATATGGATTTTTTTTGTTGAAAATTCTTCTGTCTTCTAAAAAATTTGTCTTTTTGGTTTAAAATTGGAACTATTTGCTCGAAAATGAAACTATTTGGTTAGAAATAATTGTTAACATTGCTGAAAATTCATCTTTTTTATAGAAAATATTTTTTGGTTGAAAATCAAACTATTTGTAAAATTTGTGTTATATTTCGACTTGAAATCATAGGAATCTAGAGCTTTTTATATTCAATTTCATATTGTACATATATTTTCTATAATTCTATTTAATAGCATTTATTCCCTGATTTCCCCGAAAAGAAAAATAAACCCTTCTCATATCTGTTTTGAAAGCTTTTTGGCCTGTAAAGTCTGATATCGGATTATTTTTAATATTATTCTTAATGCATTACACAGCTTCATAAATAAATGCTCTGCAACTCGAGCTGAACCAACGAACTGATACATTTCCGAGGTCGCTGAATCTGAAATCGAGGTCATTTTCACCCCATCGGGTTGAGATGGCGGTCATTCCACGGTAAAAATTGAGAAAACTATGGAATTTGAGAAAAACTCTACTCCTAGACGTTTTTGGGCACGCTGAATCTAAATCCGTGCTCTCTTTGACCCCATTAGGTCAGTATAAAGGTCAAGTGAAGGACAAAATGAAAAAAACTAGTCGATTGGCAAAAAGTAATGGATCGGAGAAAACCTGTACTCGATTCTGACGACCTTGACCTTGATCCTGATCTGACCTGTCAAACTGACTACGGATTCAGCGGCCCCAGAAAACGTTTGAGAGTTTTTCTCCGATTCAATGTTTTTTTTTCTTTTGATTTTCACTTGACCTTAAACCTGACTTGATTGGGTCTAACTAACCCCAGATTCGGATTTAGTGACCCTAAAGACATTTAGGTATGGAGGTTGAGCTCGGGTTGCAAATTTTCTTTTCTTTGTCAGACTGTGTTATCGAAGCTAATAATTTTTCACAAGGTCACTTAGGTATATTTGCAACTGACCAAAAATTTGTAACCTAGTTTACGAACGACCCCTAAGTACATTTACCTATCTATTGGCGTTTAGATCATAATGACCGGGATAACTGAATATACCAGAACTGACATTAAGTTAATGAAACGACTGGATATCAGTCCTATTCTAATTTTCCACCATCGCAATCATATTTAGGCAACACTTGGAAATCCGTCGGTGATTCTTATTTACATTGAAATTGAAGTTCAGTACCTCGTTTCAAGAGAAGGTGAAGAGTGTGAATATTTATATCAGTGTCAGATGGAATGCTCAAGTCTGCTTCTTTTCCAACAGCCATTTCATTCCAGACTGCGTTTCAAACAAGGGAAGCATGTTCACTTGACTCCGACTTTTTCGATTTTTTTTTGTACTCTTCTCTCAATATACATATACATACGGGTTATCTCCGATCTTTCAGTTGAGGTACTCAGGGACTGTTTTCTTGTGAAAAGCATTATCAGTCGGCTTAAGAGAACGACTTCGCACTTTATGCTGCACACCGGTGATTAAACCCAAGTACTTGTTACTTTTAGATTCCTCTCGGCACCTAATTAGAATACGAGCAATTTTTATATCTGGGTGCTAAATTTCCTCTTTTAGAACACACTTTTAAAAATCCCTTTATAGTTCGTATCTAATTCGATGGCCTCATAACGTTACCACATAAAATATCTCCTCTTTCTTTAAAACCCCCTTTTTATTAAAAAATGAGACTCCTAAAGGTAAAAATACAATTTATAATGACTGAAATTTATTCATATTTCACTGTGACTGAACTCTTTCGATAAGGCATGATGTGAACATGTACCTTCAAACGAGGTAATTTCTGACATGCGGGGTAAATCCGGACTCCTTGAAATGTTTGAAGAATCTGGGATAATTTCAAGACTTAACTGGTTCTAGATTCTGGTTAAAACCACCTACCTTAAGTTATTTAAACTATTAATTTAGGAATGTCCGCATGCACCCCACTTATTCGAAATTACCCCGTTCGATGGTACTTGGACGATGTGGGGGGCATTCATCTACGTAAAGTTTTTGGATGGTTCCTTATTAGGGAGATTAATCGCTGTCGAAAGAAATCGTAAGTTGACGTATTTTAATTTTTACGTCGCATCACGCGATCATCACCATAATCATTCACAACGAAATGATGATATCTACGTCAAAATTTGAATCTGGAGTATATTACCGCGATAACGATCTCTGGCTGATGTAACGAAACGTTCTCCTGACGCCAGACACCTTAGTCTACACTTTTCCGAATGTTTATTATTATGATATATATTTTTAGATAAAACTGTCTTGTGGATTATTCATCTTTAGGTACACTACGCAGGGAAATTGTTGATGCGACTATCACGAGTACTGTTAAAAATCACTGTTGACTTTGAAGAACGATATATTCGTCGGAAATAAGAATATATAAATTTAAAAGGCAAACGTTATAAAGTCTATGCATTTTTAAGTTAATTGGCCCTAGTAAAGATGTTTCTAACTTTTGGAAGAGGCTATATCACATAAGAAGTTTTTTTTAAATACAAAACTTTCTCGAATTTTTTTCTTCGACTTTAGCTGGTGAAATGACCTAGGAAAGTTAAAGAAATAATCGGAAATTTATAGCACACTTTCATTGAAATCTTACCTTCAGTTTAAGTCAATAAAACTTGAAAAATCTTGATAGATTCCCGAGTCATGGCCAGAAATTTTGGAGTGTATCTATGTCAAGTTTTAATCGACAATCACCGCCGTTGGTCGCGAGAGGGGTGATCGCCGAGGATTGCTCAGATGAGGTATCCTAACTTTAACTCATGCTGTAACTTTGGAAACTGTTTGAAAAAAATTGAAATTGACAGAACTCAATATTTGAAATCTTATATTCAATTTAATACAATGAAACTTCAAAAATATTCACGAATTCCCAAGATTTGACAAAAAAATCCCAATGTGTTACCGTCAAGTTTCAGTCGGCGATCACCGTTCGCAGTGGACTGGAGTGAATCGGGAATTTACTATTAAAAATCACCCACAAGCTACAATTGATTTTCAGTTTTTTAAAGCAATTGTCAGCAATAGTTGCATAAAATCTTCTATGGATTTTATTATTTTATTTGTAACATTTTTAATTTTTGCAAAAATAAATAAAGAGTGGTAATGAGACATTTTTTAATTATTATTTTTTATCTTAAATGAAATAACTTAATTAATCCCATCCTCGAGGATAATGAACATTGAAGTATCTAAAGAATATAAATAATTAAGAGGATATCAAATCTAATTGTTATAAACAAATTATACAAACAAATGCACAGTTCAGGCGTTTATTCGCCGAAAGTAAGCAAGTGCATAGTTTGGTCATTTATAGAGAGAAAGTAATAGTTTTACTCTCTAATCGTCTTTAAATTAAATAAGTAGTGATTTTTAGTGACGAAGAACTGCCCAAAGATATTATTTGTTTATTTTATAAACAAATGCATAGGTTGAGCATTTATAGACAAAAAGTAACCGTTTTTCTTTTTAATCGTCTTGGGGGAAATGGTATATGATGCAGATGGAATACTAGAGGCTTTCAGAGACTATTTTAGGAGACAATTCGGAGATGAAGCTATAGGACACCATAACTGCGATGT
>NC_046659.1:73679643-73690033 GCF_010883055.1 Belonocnema kinseyi | reverse complement strand
TGAAAAATCTCTATCCCATCCACACACTACTCCTTTCCCCTGCCGAGTGAGTCACGCCTACCCCGAAAGGGAAATGGCTTAATGGTATAATAATAATAAAAATAATATATTATATTAGTGGTGATTTTTAGTGGTGCAGATTTGTGATTGGATATTACTTGTTTATTTCAGACAAATTCTGTAAACAAATACATAGATTGGGAATTCATGGTCAGAAAGTAATTGTTTTTCATTCTTAACGCACTGCAAGTTATGCAAGTGGTGTTTTCTGGTTCGATGTTATTATTTGTTTACTGTGTAATTAAATTATTTAAATAAATGTATAGTTTGGCCATTTATAGACATAAAGTAAACTTTTTTTATTTCTTATAACGTTAAAATTATATTATTAGTCTTGATATTAGTTTTTATTTTATAAATAATTGCATAGTTTAGCCATTTGTAGACAAAAAGTAATATTTTATTATTATTGCCTTCAATTGACATCACTGAAAATGTTTTCTGCTATGCTAGAATCGTCTGTCAAGTTTTCTATAAATGGCCAAACTGTGCATTTAATCATAAAATAAACAAATAATATCGAACGAAAAGTCTTCACCACTAAACATCATCACTTATAGAATTTGAAGATGCTCGGAAAGAAAAATTATTACTTTCTATCTGTAAATAGGCAAACCATGCATTTGTTTATGAAATAAACAAATAATATTGAATGACAATTATTCATAACTAAACAATATTGATTGAGTAAACAATTATTCACAACTCAACAATATTTGACTGAAAGTCAGACAATATTTTGACAGAAGGTCAGTCGATATTTTGACTGAAAGTCAGCTAATAGTTCGACTGAAAGTCATTCAATAGTTTGACTGAAAGTCAGTCATTATTTTGATTGAAGCCCAGTCAGTAATTCAACTGAAACTCAGTCAATATTTCAAGTTAAAGTCAGTTATTGTTTTAAACTTAGTGTACTCAAATCTCTCCATTTAAATAATTTCTTAGTACATTTCCAGCATAGAATAGAGTCTATTGTATCGTTGCAGTCAATACATATATGCATTCACACATGGTTGTTTCTCTCATGTACAGAAATGTTTCCACTGCAATGTTCGCTATCTGCAAAGCCGGTCCAACTCGTCTTAGTTTGAAGTCTCAAAGCAGGTGCGTTAGTTGCATTTTGCACATTCCAGACTCAGCACTCGTCCTCATCCAGCATCATGCAACGACCTTCTACCCCCACTCTCTGCCCCAACCTCCCTGTCCCATATTCTTTATCGCAAGCGACATTCAAACAATTCAAATTAATTTGCTTGTTTATTTATTTTACTAATTTACATTTTCTTCATTTATTTCGTTCATTTACATTCTTGTTTAGTTAATGAACAAGTGCACATGCACTTCTGAGTGGCCTTCAAAGAAGAACATGTATTTCGTGCTTTAAATAACAAATTAAAAAGTACGTTTTACATAATTTTTGCTGTAATTGAATAAAATTTGCAATTTGTATTAATTAAACATTTTTTCAATTGAGAATAATGATCTTGAAAAACGTGCAGTCTGAAAAGAGTTGCACTATAAAAAGAAAGTCTGAATTTGAGAAATGGCTTACTTTCAGCTGGAGCTTAAAATCGACCATTAAAGATATTAGTCCAAGCAACCGGCTTTATAATTAACTTTCAGTTCCTATAGTGACTTTTAAGTCCAGATACTGACATTTTACTGAAATTAAGTTAACATAATGACTCAATTTTAGTCCTGTAGCAGGCGCACTATAAGATTGATAAGACTCACTTTCAGCGTTTCTTGTATTTTCTTTGTAATTGTAATTTGTAATTGTAGTTTGTAATTGTAATTTCTAATTGTAATTGTAAATTTTAATTTGTATTTGTAATTTTAATTGTATTTGTAATTTTAATTTGTAATTTTAATTTGTAATTGTAATTTGTAATTGTAATTTGTAATTGTAATTTGTAATTGTAATTTGTAATTGTAATTTGTAATTGTAATTTGTAATTGTAATTTGTAATTGTAATTTGTAATTGTAATTTGTAATTGTAATTTGTAATTGTAATTTGTAATTGTAATTTGTAATTGTAATTTGTAATTGTAATTTGTAATTGTAATTTGTAATTGTAATTGTAATTGTAATTGTAATTTGTAATTGTAAATTGTAATTTGTATTTGTAATTGTAATTTGTAATTGTAATTTGTAATTGTAATTTGTAATCTGTAATTTTAATTTGTAATTGTAATTTGTAATTGTAATTTGTAATTGTAATTTGTAATTGTAATTTGTAATTGTAATTTGTAATTTGTAATTGTAATTTGTAATTGTAATTTGTAATTTGTAATTGTAGTTTATTGAAAAAGTCCCTAGGGCTAAGTAGCCCTCTAAGGAACAAATATGTATAGTAATATCCTTAAAACTAAGATCGTGGCACAGTAACTAAAAGAATGTATTTGACAGTACATTAATACTATAAATCAATATTAAACATAGGACGTTAAAATTTAAAACTAATAGGTTGAAGTGCATACTAGTGTTATAATTATACGATATGTATTTATTCAAATTAAAAACTGCATTAGTATTAAAAAGTCAGCATAATGCTAAAATACTATTACCAATGCGTAATTTCGAGTAAATTATCTGAATTATTGAATAAGTTTTATAAGTTGTTACAGCTTAAAAAGCTTTACAGTTTAAAATGAATGTAGTCGTAAACGGGTTTTTAATATTTCATCTTCGTATAATTGTGTGTCTTGTTAGGCAACGACGTAAATATAATAAGAGATGATCTGCGGTTTCCGTTTATTCGTCAAAGTTGAAACAATGCTATTTATTACTTCCCGCCAATGCGAGGGATTCTCGTTGTTTCTCTCGGATTGATTTTTAATCGCAGTATTTATGACGCTTTTTTGTCGCCAGAATTTGTGAGTCAAACCGAAGACGAGACAATAGTAAATATATTATATAGTGTCTTAAAGATAAAATTGCAACAAGTTGACACATACCTACTTAGGCTGACCACATTACCCATCTTGTTTACTATAGAGAGACATTGATACGACGAACGTAAGTCTCGACACTGTTTCTAATTTATATAAACAACCGAATATGTATATTTAATAAAAAAAATACATAATATTGAAAAATATTTTGGCTGTTTTGATGAAATTTTAAAGTTATCTTCAACAGCTCACCATTCATGAAAAAATTTTTTTAGCCGAACCGTGAAATACGTGTTTCTTTATTTTGAGTGTAGAATAACATACTTTTATGCCAAAATATTCTGACCTCATGCATACCTCACTGTATAATTTGAAAGGGAATCAGTCTTAAATTAAAAAAAAAATAATAAAAGCTATTTATTATAAGAAGTTCTATTTTTCGATTTATTTGTATGCCTTTTTATTCTATCAAACTATTGGGGTGCTATCCATTTCTATCCAGTTTATTTTCTTCATTAGAATTGATAGCTAAGAAATCAATATAAGTTAAGTGGCCTAAAGGGTAATCAAGATTGCATATTAGCTTATCATTATTTAGAAGTTCTATTTTTTTTATATAATTGTATACCTTTTTCGTTCTATATTAATCCCTTGTGGATTGCTATCCATTATAAACTTTTTATATTAATTGACGGTCAAGATTGTTTGATGAGCTGGAAGTTAGTCAATATTTCAATTAAAAAACAGTCAATGTCTTGACTATAAGTCAACCAATATTTTAACTTAAATTCTGTCGATATCTCCACTGAAAGTTAGTCAATGTAATATCAACTGCGGAGTGATATTCATACATCGATCGTAAGTATAAACTATAATTCTCTTGAAAGTATCAAGCCTAATGCAGAGAGTGGAAAAGATTCTTATTCAAGACAAAAATAGCGACTGCGAAATCTTAACTTAAAATAATTCGTCATTGTAACTTAATTACAGATCCATGTCACGTGGGTCATAAGTGACTCTTTGTAGTACCAGATAGTCTTCAGTAGGAGAGTTGACTAAAATTAGGATGCATCGTAGAGTAACTGAAATTCAGTAAGTTTCTTAACTTAATATAAGTCTTGTCCAGTATTTGGGCTTCAATGAATTCACACTAAATTGAAAAAGTTTATTAGGTCACATATTGATTTAAATTTCAAGGCAGAGTGGACTGAAAGCTAATATAAATATGGATGATCAGCTGAAATTAAGGAATTATTTAAGCTGAAAGTTGGTATCGAAAAAAGTCAGCTTGCAAGTTCGTAATCCAAGCCAATCACAGGTTTAGAGTTTATATTTGATTAAAATAGGATAAAATGAAACAAAGGGGAGGTGGGGGGGGGGTATTCCATTAGTGGCGCCCCTGCTGAGTTCCGTGCGTTTACAAAACAAACCGTAGAGCAGTAAGCTTGTTATGACCAAACATGGACCAAGTCCGTGTGCACGAGTATGGGTGCGCCAGGTTTCTTTTTCTTTCTTTTTTCATTTTTACCTCTCCTGTTTTTCATTCTCTCTCATATTATCAGCCACCTTCTTTCTCTCTTGATAAAGAGGAGAGACCAATTGGCAATCGAAATCGAAGACGCCACTTTGAAGGCGCTATATCGGAAGGCTTACGTATCCAATCCAAGAATGCAATGTTTGATTTAAATGGATTGCAGATCAAGCTGCTAAGATCAGATTTTCTGATAAATCTTGTCCCGGTTCCTCAAATCCTGCCTTGTACTCTTCTTTTTAATTGCTACAGAATACAGCAAATGGAGAATCAGGATAGGTATGGAGAAGAAAGGCGCTTGACTCCACTAAGTTTATTGGAAAAAATTGATAAAATCATGGTCTTAATTTGAGTCAAAATATTGACTGACTTGCAGTTGAAATATGGACTGACTTTAAGTCGAAATTTTAAACTGACTTTTAGTTGATATATTAATTGACTTTCAGTTGAAATATTGACTAACTTTCAGGTGAAAGGTTAATTAAATTTCAGTTAAATCAGCAATAAATTTAGAATTTAGTCAGCGCACTCTCGAATATTCAACCATCGCATCGGTGGAAATTTGTGCTAAATTATCTGGGCTTCTACTTAACTGACAAGTCTTGAAGAACGGGGAAATGACCCGGAATGTGATTTAGTGACCGAGTTTTTTCCTCTCAAATGCACTAACATTCAAAATGGAAGTGGTGAAATATATTTTATTATTGTAATCTAATTCTAAGATGAAATTGGAAATTTGTACAAAAATTATAATTCTCATGTGGAATGAGGAGCTTTTTGAAATAACCGTAATTATAACTGTCACTTTTGAACGCAGGATTTCGGTTAAGAATTATAATTTAGACTTCAAAAAAGGAATCTTCATCGAAAATTATTATTTAACTTGGACCAGAGAATTTTTGGAACCGAACGGGAATTTTGGAAAATAAATTTCATTCCAATTTAAAAAATGGGAATATGTCAAAAAAATCCCTGTTTGAATTCAGAATAAAAAGTTCTTTTACCGAATTCTCTGTTCTGATTCAGAATTTAAATTCTTTTTAAAAATCCCCAATTCTAAATCAAAAATCATTTTAAATGTTTGGAAATCTCTTGAAGTAGTAAAAAAAATATTTGAAATTATTCGGGTCATTCTAAATCTTTTAAATTACTCGGAAAAAATAAAAACTGACAAAGAGAACACCGGGAAATGACCGGGAATTTAAAAATTATCCTTTGCTTAGAAACCATGATTAATTAAAAATTAAATCATAATATTATCCATTCTATATTCTTTCAAAGACAAATAATGAATAAGATACAAAATAAATCACTCATACAGCTTCGTATTCTGGAGAAATTTTATATTTTAAAATCAATTGGTTACAAAATGATATTATAATAGAATTGAATTTTCCAAACTTTCAAAATTATATTAAGCAGGTTTACTATTTTAATTTTATCCCTTTATTAATGTTCTGTACATTTTGGTAGACCCTCAAAAGGGTCCCCTAATTTATTTTTAAATCTCCTGTTTTCTATTTCACGGGCATTGATGGATGTGAAGCCTAATCTAAAAATAGTATATTTAAATTGTGAAATTTACTGAAGCAGTTATAGAATGAAAACCTGAGGTGAAAAACTTGAAAATTGTACATTATTTTTAGTACATTTCTATTCATGAAAATTTTCACAAAGTTCACGCCTCGTAAGACTATCTTAAGGAGGTGGTAGGGATTTCAATCTGACTGTTTCTAATGAATTAAAAACTATTAGAATTTTCAACGAAAAAAAATTAATTTTAAATCAAATATTTACATTCTGCACCATAAGGATGAGCTTTCTACAAAACAGTTGAATTTTCAAACAAAAAGTAAAATTTCTAACAAAATATATGAATTCTGTACACAGAAGATTAATTTTACGACAGAAAAGATGATCGTAAATTTTTAACCATATAGTTGAATATCTATCTAAAAAGATTAATTTTCTACCAGAAAAGATAAATTTTCAAAAAAACACATAAATTTTTAAGCATATAGTTGAAGTTTTTATTTTAAAAAAACTATTCATCAAGTTTTTGATGTTTTAACCACGGAAAATAAAAAAATTTAATTTAATTATTTTGTTAAAAATATGTTGAAAATTCATCTTTCTTTAAAGTATCATCAATTTAGTTAAAAATGCATGTATTTTGTTGAAAATACGTCTTTTTTTCTTTAAAAATGACTGCTTCATTGACAATCTATCCTTTTATTTTATATCAAAAATGCAACTGCTTAGCTGAAAATCAATCCGTTGCGGTTAAGGATTAAACTTTTCGGTTGCAAATTTTTTGGCTAAGAATTAATTTTCTTTAATGAGAGATCAACTACTTGGTTCAAAGTTGAACTACTTTGTATAAAAAAGAAGTCATTTTTTTGAGCTTATGATACATCATTTTAGTTAAAATTTCAACTATTCGGTCGTAACTGAACTTTTTTGTTGAGAATTTATATTTTCGGGTTGAGAATTCGCCTCTTATATAGAAAATTCGTCTTTTCGGCTTGAAAATTAAATAATTTGTTAAAAGAGTAAACTATTTGTTTGAAAATGACTTTTTTGTTAAAAATTCGTATTTGTGGTTAGAAATTAAACTACTTTAGTGGAAAATTACATTTTTTGTTAAAAATTGAACTGTTTATTTAAAACTTTACCTGTTCTGTCCGAACCTAATTTTTTTTTGTTTGTTAAAAATTAATTTTTTTTTCTCTGAAAATGTTAAATAGAAAATGAATCTTGTTTGTTGAAAATTCATCATTTTGGTCGAGAATTCAACCATTTTGTTAAATATTTGTCTTCTTGAGTTTGATCTAACTGATGAGAATTTTTTGTGTGCTTAAAATTAGCTTTTTAAACAGAAAATTTAACGATTACAAGTTTGTTTTAAAAATTTCCTTCTTTGATTAGAAATTCAACTTATTCGTTGAAAATTCATCCTTCATGATTGAAAATTCACTTTCTTGTCGAAAATTTTTCTTTTCTCCTTTAAAAGTCAACTTTTTTTCAAAACATTGATCTTTTTATCCTGAAAACTTGAAATTTTTTTATTCATCCATTTTGGATAAAAAATGCATATACTTGGGTAAAAACTTTATTATTTGTTTAGAGTTTCAACTTTATTGTTAAAAGTGCGTCTTTTTTTCAATATAACTTATTGATAATTCGTTATTAAATTTTGAAAATAACATATTTTTTCAACTGCAAATCAATTTTTTATAGTTTTGGTTAGAAACTTATCTTTTTGGTTCAATATTGAACTATTTAGGTAAAAAATAACGTATTTCGTTGAACATTCGTCTTTGGGCAGAAAATTCACCTTTGTGGGTTAAATACTCAGCTATTTACTAAAAAGTTCAACTATTCAGTTAAAAGTTCATTGTTTTGTTAAAAATTCATCTATTTTGTCAGTTATTTTTTTTCGAAATTTAAACTGTTTTGTTAAAGATTCGTTCTTTGGATTAAAAATTTATCTTTTATTGACGAGAAGTAATTTTTCTGGGTTAAACTAATAAACTAATTCAACAAATAAATTATTTTGTCCTGATAATATTGGTCTGAATCTATCGATACAGATTTAAATTTTATTTATTCTTCAGGCACTAATGCGATGTACTTGCATCAGCAACGCGTTAGCAGTTTCGTATAATTATCGACGAAAAGCCTCATTGCTATCGGCAACTAGGAAATGGTTCAAATTTCAACTACCCAAATTTTCTCAGCACTCAAGTTTTTTCAATATAAATGAGTGGTTATATAATTGCCTAAAGTCTTGCTTGTAAATTCAAAATTCGTTTAAGGCTCACTCACAATTTTCCGGAAGCTAGGTTGATAACAAACGAGTAGACGGAAACTAGTTATCACAGTTTCACGGTATTCGGATTGGCGAAACACGTATTTCTACTTTAGGCTTGCTCTAAAGCTTAACACTTATTCTTATCAGTCGTACTTCTGTGACTTTAAAGAAGGTGAAAAATTTAATTATTTCGAAATAATCTTCAAAATATTAATTGGGGTCAAAAGATATAGACACGAATAAAAGTATAGTAGTGTAATTAAAACATTACACGTCATTGATAATAATCCCGGCTCTTATCATCAATTCTTGTATAATATTTCTGGTTGATGTTGAGTTATCATGAAATAACTCAATTTTTAGTAGATTTTTGTGTTATTTTGAATCTGAAGTATTTAAGTCTTATTTCAAATTGAGTCGTTTTTAATCAAAGCCAGACATATTCGGCAAATTAAAACTTGCATTTGACATCAGCAAAAGTCACTTTATTGTCAAATATAATTCAAAAGTTGTATTTTTGCAACAGGTGAGAAATTACCATTTCTTAAGATTTCGATTGCATCATTTAAATTTTTAATTTTTTTGGAAACTCAAAACATGCTCAAAAAGATAAATTAGAAGAAATAGAAGAATTTTATTTACTGTTCAAATAATAAATTGTCAACCAAGAAAAATAAATGTAATACTTGATATTTCTACCAAAAATATTTTAAAGTTCAATCAAAAACAATTGAATGTAACCAAAAAATACGAATTTTTGATTGAAAAAAAAACTATACTTACAACCGAAAAATATGCATTTTCTGCCAAAATAAACGAATTTTCAATCCAAAAAAGACAAAAAGTTCATTTTTAACTGAAAAAAATCAATTTTCTGGCAAATGGAATAGCCAAATTTTCAGTAAAACAAATCATTAAAAAAAGGAATTTTTCAAGAAAATGGTTAAAGTTTTAAGAAAAGGAATTGACCTTTAACGAAGATATTAAATCTTTAATCATAAACATGGATTTTTAACCCAATATTTGAACTTTTAATTCAAAATATGAATTTTCTACTAAAAAAACAACTAATTTTCAACTGAAAAAATTCATTTTCATTTTTAAAAAAATTTTTAGCTAAAAAAATAATTTTTTAATACAAAAAAATTAATCTTCTACCATGAAACATGAATTTTCCATTAAAATTTGAATTTTTAAACTAATATTCCACCTTAAAGTTAAATTTTCAACTAAAGCAATGAACTTTTAATCATAATTAATAATTTTCTAATATAAAAAATTAGTTTACACCAAGACAAACAGATTTTTAACAAAATTTTAAATTTTTAAAGAATTTTCAATCTAATAGATAAAAACAATTTTTGACTGATGTAATTAAATTTCTAACCCAAACAAGACGAGTTTGCAACAAAATATGTGGATTTTTAACTTCAAAACCCAATTCTCTGGCAAAAATTGAATAGCTAAAATTTCATTAAAGTCCTTTCAACAACAAAAAAATCAACAAATCAGTTATATTTGTAACCAAAGAAATGAATTTTCAACCAAGAACCTGAATTATTCATCAAGAAGATTAATATTCTACTTGTAAAGACAAGATTTCAACAAGATGCAGATTAGTCAAATTATTAACTGAAGAAGATAAACTTTTTAACAAACATGGGAAAGATAAATTTTAATTTAAAAAACTTAATTCGCAGCAACAAGATACGAGGGTAGTTCAATAAGTCCTTAGAATGAAGTATAAAAACAATTTTTTTTATTTTTCAACATAATCTCCTTGGAGCTCTATACACTTGGTCAATCGCTTTTCAAGTTTTTTTAATCCTTCAGAAAAGTGCGTTTTCGGAAGTTCCTCAAAATAAGCACTTACAGAGGCAATGACGTCTTCGTTGTCTGGAATTCTCTGTCCACCGAGCCATTTTTTCAAGTTTGGAAATAAGAAAAAGTCACTGGGGGCTAAATCTGGTGCATACGGTGGGTGTTCCACCAATTCGAATTTTAGTTCTTCAATTTTAGCCATTGGAACGAAGCATGTGTGAACTCGGGCGTTGTCGTGATGAAAGAGAATTTTTTTTCTCGCCAAATGT
>NC_046659.1:73665310-73679543 GCF_010883055.1 Belonocnema kinseyi | reverse complement strand
GTTATAAAAACACGTAAACTCAGAAGATGTGGACTGTGACTGCACCATATATCTAGTCGGGAGTGGTGCTAACTGAAAACAGATGATTTGGAGCGATTCGCGAGCCATATGTTGTTCATTCTAAGGACTTATTGAACTACCCTCGTATTTAAAGAAAAAAGTTGAATTTCACACAAAAAAGAGTTTTTTGTCGTGCTAAGATGTGTTCATCTTGAAAAATAATAATTTTTACTTAACCAGTTGTGCTACGTTTTGGTTTCTGAAATCATTATTTAAATGTTAATAATTGATTAAAAATACAGAATAATCGTATTTTTCATTTATTGTAAAAATACCATTTTGACTGTTCTTTAACAAGAAACTCACTTGTACTCAAATAAAATATAAATTGAAATACTGTAGTATGTTTCTATTTTGATTAAATAAAATATTAGATTTTTCTTACTTATGAACCTTAAAAATAATGTTTTGATATAAAAATAAACAAAATTTTGGAAAATAGTCCTAGATTTTTTTCTAAAAAAGGAGTAATTAGTTGACGTTTAGCGCGCACTATGATCTAGTTTTTTTTAAATTTCAAAATAGTTTTCAACGTCGAAAGCTTCTGAATTGAATCTTTAGGAAATTGAGGAAATGTGAAATGTTCATTTATATTTTAATTCATAAAAAATTAATTTGTTTTCGTTCCTTGCGAAGAAAAATGCACTTATTTTTCATTCTAGATTGGTTATTAATGCAAAAGAAAAGTGCACGTTTTTGAAGATGAAATTACTTTATTATTCATCTTAATGCTATACTTTTTACGTTTCGCTTTTTTCGGGAAATACAAGATCGTACATAAAGCATGCTTTGTACGCTCGTAATTTTAGGAGATATTTCCCTCAGAAACTCATTTTCGTTGTTGTGTGTATTCGGTGTTTTTATTCCTACTTTTTTTTATTATTTGTTTGCTGAATTTGTGAAAATTTTAAAAATAAAAATTTGCATACTGTTAGAAGTTTTAAGTGAATGAATTATTTTCTGTTAATTTTGCTATTAAGGTACTATTGATTAAATTAGCACACAAATAAGGTTTAGGAATAATTCGTAAAAATTCCATTGACTTTTATGGTGTCTATGCGTCAGAGGTTATAGCTTTATGTTGGCGGCGGGTTGCAGAGGAAACACAACAGTAATAAATTTCGCTACAAGTGATATAAAAAACAAGATTTATTTTTGAGACACTGTTAATTCAGAGTTTACATAATATATGAGGGCTATAGGTGAAGGAAACTTGGAAATCGGGGAATTTCGTTGGCCAGGGAAAGTCAGGCAAATGTCAGGATTTTTGAAAAAAAACTGTCAAAAGTCATGGAATCTCTGTAAGAGCCACAACAATTACTGTCAAGCAACACCGATTTGAAGTTTTTAAATTTAAAATTGTTTTATTCCGTTTATAAAAGATTTCATTTTAAAAATGATACGAGATTTAAATTCTGGTGTTCGAAAATTAATGGCCGGGAATACCATTTTTTGTTTGAAATTCATTGTTTAAAATTAAAAATTTAACTTCTTTGGTAAAAAATGAACTAGATTGTAAAAAAATTATTTTGTTGTAGTTTAACGTTCATCTCATTATTTAAAAATGTCACTGTTTTGTCAAAAATAAACTTTTTGTGTGTAAAATTCAGTTTTTTAATTGAAAATTTAACTTTATTATTTTTGGTTAAAAATTTATTTTTTTCTTAGTTCAAAATTCATCTTTTCCGTGAAAAACTAATCATACTGAATGAAATTTCATCTTTTTGGTTACAAAGTAAACTGGTTGAAAATGACCTTTTTTGTTGAAAATTCATTTTTTTGGTTTAAAAATTCAACTTTTTTACAGAAAGTTCGTCTTTGGGCTTGAAATTTTAATTACTTTTTCCCTTAAAGTACTTACTTTGTTAAAAGTTCATTTCTTTTGTTGAAGATTTTTTTTGGTTGTAAATTTGTCTTTTTTGTTAAAAACGTTCGTTAGCAGAATATTTTTTACAAAAATTGTTGGTGTAGATTTATCATTCAAGTAGAAAATTCATAACTTCGGTTGAAAATTTTAATGTTTTGTAAAAAATGTTTTTTTTTGTGGATTTAAAATTCATTTTTTCTGCTGGCAATTTAAAAATTTCATTTTTAGTGAAAAAATTATCTTCTTTAGTTGGAAATTCAATTATTTGTTTAAAAATACATGTATTTTATTGAAAATTCTCATCTACTTGTTGAGATTTTTTATATTTTGTTGAAAATTCGTTACTTTTTTTGGCTGCAATATGAACTACAGTAGTTTTGTTAAGAATACATCTGTTTATTGAGAAATCAATTTTCTGGGTTGAAAATTTATCTGTTTTTGCTAGAAGCTTCATTTTTTTAATTCAACTATTTAGTTGAACATTCATATTTGCAGGTAGAAAATTCCAGTATTTGGTTAAAAATGCAACTTTTTGTTTAAAAATGATCCTTTCTGAATTGCAAGTTCAGTTATTCTTTAAAAAATTGATGCATTTAAGAAAATTCTCAATTCTTTGGTTAAAAATCCAAATATTATGGTAAAAATTCGTTACTCTTTTGGCTGAAATATCAAAAAATGTATTTCTGTTTAGACTACATCTGTTCGTTGAAAAATTCACTTTCCGCGCTGGAAATTCAACTTCTTTTGGTTGAAATTCAATTTTTTTAAATTCGAATATTTGGTGGAACGTTCATTTTTTTGATAGAAAATAGAAATTTCCGGACTGAAAATTCATTTCTTTTGTAGAAAAATCGTTTCATTTGTTGACAATTTGTTTTTAATTTTTAGTTCAATTTTGTTTGCAGGTGATAAAACTACAATTTATCATTTGAAAATTCATATCTTTAGTTGAAAATTTGACTATTTAATTGAAAATTCGGTTTTTTCTGTTTGGAATTAATTTTTTCTACTGAAAATTTAAATTTATCATTTTTTGTTGAAGGTTTACCTTTGAAGTTAAGCATTTAATGATTAATTTGAGAATTTATATATTTTGTTAGAAATTCGTATTTTCTGGTAGAAAAGTTATCTCCTTGGTTAAAAATTTCTCTTTGTAGGTTGAACATTCAACTACTTTATTAAAAATTCTTCTATTTTCTTAATAAATTATTTATTTTATTGAAAATTTTAAAATCTTTAATTGAAAATTAAATTATTTTGTACATATTTTGTTTCATTTACTATTCTGAAATACGAACTATTTAATTTTTAGTTGAGAATACATGGTTTGTTGCAAATTGCATTCTCCGGGTTGAAAATTAAACTTTTTTTGTTTGAAGTTTAATATTTTTTGTTTAAGAATTCGAATATTTGGTGGAAAACTCATCTTTTATCGTAAAAAAGTCATTTTTCTTGGTTTAAATAAATAAATAAATTCGACATTCTATTTTTATTTCAAGAAAACAATATTATCCCACTTTACCCTGCACCCATTTTTGAACCAAGAAATTTAAGTTCTTTTTTGTGTCCCGCTTTCCCCGTTTTTTTTGTCCCGCTTAGTCCCGTTTTACTATACTACTTTTATATTACGTTTCAGCTCACATCGTTGGTCTCTTAATGACTTCCCGACACCGAAATTATTATACTAATTCGCATAATCTGACTTAGGCCCATATTAGGCCGACATTTATGTGAGGACCGACCGTAAAACAACGAATGATGCTGAAATTTATGACTGCTGCTTGCCTCGGCCCTCCCACTCTTTTCACTCCACTTTGTTTGCTCTTCCTGTTTGTGAAAATTAGCCAGAAGTACACAGTTAAAGGCACGAATAAATTAGCTTATAGTTTATTCAGTCAGTTGATTAAGTCATTTTCATATAATTGCTAATACAGTCTAAAGGAATGGAAAAATACGTTATGTATTTCGTGGACTAACATTTAATGAAAAAATAAGTATATGGATGAAAATTAAAACGTTGACAATACTATGACACTGTAATATTATACGGTTTTGTTTGAAAAATAATTTTCTTAATTCTAGCGTTTTATTAAATTTCGTTCTTCAATGATAATAATAATTATTATTGTCTCGTTAAGCTGTACGGCTTCTTATAAAGTTAGATTTAAATAGAACGTTCCATGCAAGTCCATATTCATCAGAAGAGCTCGCATTTGCTTGGACATTTGGCCAGGGGAGAGGAAAACTGCAGAAAATCACCTCCTGAGTTCAGCCGGTTTTTCGAAATTCGAGTTTGAAGGCATATGTGACACAATCAAAAACGAAATGATATCGATTAAATATATGTAAATTTCATCTCTTAAATTATTGTACTTGATTACCCTTTTTCAAATGTATGACCTTATATCCTTTAAAAGAAAGCGTAAGGCTTGGTTGTTAATTACGCGTATTTTTAAGAAATAATTGCAGAATTACAAAATAACTCTTTTTCCTCGTTCACAAGTATAGTTTCAGGGTTATAGGACATTTTGTAATGTCCTTGAGTTTTTATGTCACCTGGTAATAAAACAGTTTTTCAAGAATTATATGACTTATAAGTTTAATTTCGACATTTAAAATTTTAAATATTATAACGGACGTCCCCGGACTCTTTTTTGAGGGATAGAAACAAACAAGAAATTATTTTGCTAAATAAAAATGTTATGCATGTGCACTATTTTGAGGTTAGGATCAATTTTGAGCTCTCTGTCATTCCGATAACGTAGGTGTCTGCCGTACCGATGCTGTCAGTAGCACTCAAGAATAATTATGGGAGAGAATTGTAACACAATTGATATCAAAATACACACACGCACATGCATCAAATTTAGCAAAATTCAAATTTTTTGAATTAACTCACAGAAAAAGAGTCTGGGGACGTCAGTTAGCATTTTCACTATCATGTCCCTAATTTTTAAGACAACATTTTTATCATTGTAGAAAAAAGTCGAAGGCACTTAACACTGGTAAAATCGATAATTTTTTAAGTCCTACATGTGCTTAAGGCCATGTGACGAGTGGGTAACGTGACCAGATTCCTACCTTACCGGCATTTTTTTATTTCCTAACTTATATCCACATGAAGCGCTACATCGGGTTGAAAAATTGGGGTAATAAATAAGAAACACTAAGAAAGGTGGGTCTGGTCTTAAATTTAAGTAATTATGAAAAAAAAAACAACAACAAAATTATTAGCGAAAAAGCTTTTTTCATAATTATCACAATTTAGGACCACACCCGCCTTTCTTAGTGCTTCTTATTTATTATATTAAATTTTCGACTCGATGAGGCGCTTCGTGTAAAAAGAAGTTAGAAAATTAGAAAAGTGTCGGTAAGATAGGAATTTGGTCACGTGAGCCACTCATCACATCGCCTTAAAGGGTCTTTATTTTACTAAAACGGCAGTACGGCTTTCTTATTAGAACAAGCATATTAACAAAAGGGGACTTTATGAAAAAAAAATAAACATTTACTTCTTACCTTTAAAAATTTATTTGGTAAATTTATCTAGATTAAATCAGTGTTTAAAATGATTCAATTTTTATTTGAAAAATTGTCATCCGGTAACACAAAAGTTTGCAACAAGAGAAATTAAAGGCAAAATGAAAAATAATCATTGTTCCCCTTATGTTTTAATCTAAAAATGATTTTAATTAAATTAATAATTTTTAATATTAATTTTTCTGTCTACGGGTGCAATCAATTTTATTAGAATCTTGATTATTTTTAAGATTGTGCACAAATTTTCTCTAACTCTTGTATCCCAGCAGAACTAGAGAGTATTTTTTCACAATTTTAAGAATAATCAATATTCTAACAATATTGATTGGACCAAAAGATAGAAAACTTTTTGAAGAAATTTATTGATTAAGTTTACCTGGTCAACAAACTTAACGTCAAAAATAAAAAATGAATTCCAAATAAACTCGTAGTCATACTTTACTTTTATTATTATGTTCTTCAACATGAACATGATTTATTAACACATAATCGTAATAAATAAACATAAAAATATGAAATTATTTCAATCTTCGTTAAAATTAATCTATATCATTAACCGTCACTTTCAAATTATAAATAAAATAAGAATTATTAGAATAAATAAGTCCCGTGAAATTCCATGAATGTTAATGGCATTTGCGCTGAAATCCAAGAAGCTTTATTAAAATATCTGGAGACCCACAAGAAGCATGACAATTCCTTAAGCTCATTAAAATCCTTAGAAATTCCTTCAAATTATTGAATTCGCTTACAAATTTCTTGAAATCGTTTTTAAGTATACTCAAATCTTTCAAAAAAATCCTTATCTTTGGAAATACCTTGCAATATTTACAAATCTCTTTAAATTAAAAAAATTGTTAAGTAAAAATGTTTGAGAGGATTTAACATGCCCTAAAAGCCCAAAAATTCCTTCAATTTTTAAAAATCTAAAGAAAATTCCTTGGAATATTTACAAACAATTTTAATATTTCTTGGAATATTTTAATATTTCAAATTCTTTGAAAGCCGTTTAATTTATTTTAATTTATTAAAAATTTATAGTAACCTGTTAAAAGATTCTGAAATATTTCAAATTTTTTAAAATCTTTTGATATCCCTTAAAATTTCGGAAACCAGTTGAAACTTCTTTGGAATACTGTTTCAATGCGAAATTCTTATTACTTAAACAAATGTGTAGTCCCGATTGAAAATTTACAAAATTTTTTCAATTTTTTAATAATTCAAAAATAATATATTCATAATTAAAAGCTTTTATTAAATTTCAAATATTGTTTTAGTCTTAAATATTCCATATTTAAGCAATTCAATCTAAAAAATTTTTAAGAAGAAAAAGAATAATTTTATTAGGTAATATTTAGAAATATAATCAAATATTTAAATATAAACAAAAACTAAATAAATTTTGAACTTACGATTTTAACATTTTACTATTCTAATTTTAATTCTAAAAAAATGTAATTAGCAAGTGAAATTGTTGACTTAAATAAGAATTAAACGCCTGTCATTTTTTGAAAAAAGTCGAGTAAGTTGAAGATATTTAGAAGTTAAAAAAAAATCAAAATGATTTTTAATAATTTTAAAAGAAGTGTCTACTTGTCTGGAGAAAATCCGGCTATTCGTAATAAAATTTCTATGTAAATATACCATGGCCAATTTTAAAACATAATATAGATTTCTGCAGATTTTGAAAAAAATATAAAAGCTAGCTGTTTAAAAGTTGTGAAAGGCTCCGAAGAATGAAAAACATTTCTTCAAGATTCCTAGGAAAATTTAAAATAATTTTTTTCTTAAAAAATTAATTTAAAGAGAATATTTAAAAAGATTTAGCATAATCGACAAAATTATGGAAACTGAATGTGGAAGCTTTTTAAGAATACTTTTTTAATTTAGTTGAATTTTTTAAAAAGTTTAGGTAAAATGCGAATTGTTTATAAAACGAGTTTCAAACATTTTTAATAAAATTTTTAATCATTTTAAGGATTTTTAAACTATTTAAATCAAAAATAATACTCTTAAGTTAAGAGGTGTTTAGTTTATAAAAAAATTTAATCGTTTAATTTTTAATGTTCCTAGCCTAATATTGCTTTAAATTATATAATTAAAGAAAAATTTAATTTATTGATTGATTCTTCAATTTAGAGCACTGAAAGTGATAATGTGGATTTATATTTTTGGAACTGATCTGAATCTTTAAACTCTGCGATTGATAAAAATTAAAACAAATTTTTTGGCAGTTTATCTGAATTTAATTAAAAAGTTTCAGTTAAAAAGTGCTATTAGATTTCATTTTATACGCGTAAATTATTGAGCATTTGACTACGAAGTTTCTTAATTTAAAAACTTTTAAACTTCAATTTTAAGAGTTTAAATTTCAAGAGTTCCACTTTGAGTGATTTAATTAGCAGCTTAGTTTTTATTGCTTTAAATAGAAACATTTTTAGCTTTACAATTCGAATGTTTTATTTTCATTGACCCTGAAAATTGATTGCAAACCGGCAAAAAGGGGGAAATGACCGGAAATATTTTTCTTTGATTAAAACGGCCACCCTGATTTTGCAGCGTTATTTTTTCATTCAATTCAAAATTTAATTATTCAATTTTTTTATTTTCATCCATATATTGAATCGTTAGTTGACTATTTTTTAACGCACCTTAATTTAACCTTTTCCTTTTATTTGCACAACCTTCATTTAATCATAATGACTCAAAGAAAGGCAGTAGCTAAACTAAGAGCTTCCGAGTGAAAGAAAACATCTTTAAATGGCACTTTTCATAAAGCCTAAGTGCAAATGATCTTTTACGCGTCATTGCACAATTTTAGCATTTTTACATATACTAGCTAAAGCAGAGTTATATGAAAGAGTACAAAAGGCCAGACGTCGATCATAAACTATAAGAAACTTTCTCTGCAATTAATCATTGAAGATTTATTCAATAAATAAAGTGAATAGGAATGGACAGAAAGCGGCAGAAAAATTCAAAATTCTTGGTTTGCAAAATATCAGAGGAATCATGGAAATTCTCTGTTTAAGAAAATCCAGGAAAAGGTGTTTTTTAAAAATTTGTAGGAAGATTAATTCTAGAAATGAAATATTTTAATATTAAATATAAATAAATGTAATTTCCGTTTAATTCATCCAATATGTATTTTATCAGCAAGGGAGATGGTGAAATCTGGGTGGCAGTGTGGTCACGCGAACTAAGTCTTTGTGTTATTGATCGGAGTAGACACACTGTTGTCAGGGGTTCGAGTCCCTTTCGATTTATGTATTTTTCTGCTTTATTCATTACACTTAAACAAACAAATTGCCACGAAAACTAGGGAGGTTATTTCTAAGTATGCATTTCGTGTCACGAAGTCATCTTTTATGTATTTGACACCTAAAATTCTTTTTGGATGTCATATACCTAAAAAAAAATTTTCTTCATATGATTTGCAGAATTCACTTGAAAAATTGTGAATTTTTGCCTGACTAGGTTTTTTTTTCTCTCAAGAGAAATAATTTGGATTTCGAGGTCAATTAAAAAATGCTTATATTGATATTTGAAGAGCTGCGAAAAAAGCAATTTGCAGATGGTGAGAGATGAAGGAACAAATAGGTCAAGTGGCTATAAAGGGAAGATTAGAAAAGGGACGATAAAAGAGTGATAAAAAGAATTAAGTGGGAATCTGAGTACCGTACTTCAAAGACAAGGGGCAATTTTGGTGATATCGTTAATGTTGAATTTCCAAAACCTAAGTCTCGAATTTATAGGAGACTCTATAAATCCTTCTCGAAAAAAATAGGTGTCTCGAAAATTTCAAAAATCTCGAAAATCTCGAAAGTATTGTCGTAATCTTTTCCTGATGGCGATTGGGCAATTTCAAACCAAAAAAGAAGGAATTTCACATTTAATTGCATGATAAAGGTAACTTATTTATTCTCAAATATCAATAAGAAATTGTAATTTCACAGCAGGTGAATATTTAACATTTTTCCTTTTTTTAATTATTTAAATTAATGTAATTATTTTTGAAAACGAAAATTTATCCCCTAATGTTAATTATCGCTTATTCTATCTAAAATTTTACGTCAACTCTGACATATTGATTCTAAAAAATAAAAAAATTCATTTAAATGGACACAGTAAATTTATTTTATTGCCAGGGAATTAAAAAAATGTGTACAACAAAATTTCGGTTTCAGTTTGATTTCAACAGTTTTTAAAATAATCAGTTTATTTTTTATTAGTTTTGAAGCTTAACAATTATAAATTAGAAGCGTTTAAAATCGAAGACTTTTGATAAAAGAACATTTTTGCTTGATCACCTGTGAATATTAATTGAATATTGATCTTTAAAATTGAATTCACTTTAAAAATAAATAATTATTTTGCAAAAGGCGATTCGGAATCAGTTTACAATTTGAGAATTTCCAGATTTTAACATAAAAAATAAACTGTTTTAATTGAAAAGTCTTATTAGTTAAACAAATTTAAAGGCTCGATTAAAACTTTCTAGACTATTTTCAATTTTAAAATAACTTCAAAATAATATATTCATAATTAAAGGACATTTTGAAACCACTAAAATTGAAATTTTTTAATTAAGGAAAAGAACAGTTACTTAAAATTTAGAAATATTTAGAAATATTTAGAATTTTGAAAAAAGTTCCAATTTAATTTACAATTCGGAATGTTTTCAAATAATTTAAACAAAGTGTCTACGGCCTAATTTAAAACCAAATATAGATCTTAGCAGATTTTGAATAAAAAATTTAGAAGATTTTTAAGAATTTGAAAAGGGAGTAGAAGAATAAAAAACATTTCCTATGATTAAAAAATATTTAGAAAGATTACACAAATTATAAAAAATTAATGTGTAAGGTTTCAAGGAAATTTTTTTTTAATTTGACAGTATTTAAAAAAAAATCAAAAAAATCTTACGCACAATTCGAATCATTTTAAAAGATATTTAAGTATTCTAAAAAATTGTCAAGCATAATTTTTAAATTGAAAAATTGTAAAACAAAATGTAGATATTTCAAGATTTTCCAATCAAATTTTTAATAATTTAAAGGATTTAAAATTATTTACGATAAAAATAATTTAGCTTTTAATTTAAGAGGTATTCAGTTCATAAAAAAATTTAATCGCTCCATTTTTAATGCTTCAATCTTAAAATTAATTACTTGGATTTATAATTTGGAACTAAATCTGAATCTTTTAAAAATTTGGTACCAACATGTCTACGTTGGCATTCGTGATTCGATAGCACTAAATTTAAATTAGTAAGTATTTATTTTATTTAATTTTTTTTCTAAAAGACACCGTAATTGCAAATATTAGTGATTAAAGTTTATAATTTATGAGTAATTCATAGAAGCAAAAATTGATAAATGCTCGTTATTTTAACATCTTCGAAGCTGGAAAATACTGAATTTAAAAAAATTAAGTATTGAGACTATTTACAACAACTAAAAGTAAACCGTTTGGGGAAAGCTTAGATTTTCAAAAATAACGATGTCAATTTAAATAATTCAACGAAAATAAAAAAAACTGCACAAAAAAAAACTATAGAATATTGCTACACTTAAAAATCAAAATTTAAAAAAGCACAATTTACTTTGGAGTTGAACCAACTTGAAATAAGAAGTGTTTACTTATGGGAATCTCTGATTAATTAAGGTTCCATGTTTTCTCAAGAAAATTTTTTAATTAAACTTAAAATTGTCACCTGAGTCGTTTTTTTAAGAATAGACCGTTTTTTTAATTACGAGTTTTAAAATTTGCATATATGTTGGTAGTAAAAGTTTTTTTGAAGATATTTTTTCTAAAATTTTGTATTAATCGCTTAAAAGTTTCGTCAAAAAATCAAGCGTATGAATATAGTTATGTATTTATTTTTTATTTTGTTCTCGTACTCACTTGGCTTAAAAATAAAAATTTAGTGTTAGCAACTAAGTCTAAGATGTAACTAAATTTGCTGATGAATAAAACTATGTATTATTATTAAGATATAAAGTTGGAAATTATTTCTAAAAAATCTTATATTTTTTATTTTAGTACAAAAATTCGACGTTTTTTAAAGACGCAATAAATTAAAAAAATAAACTTAGTAAAAAGACAGCTTGGGTTATAATTTTAAAAAGCAACATTTTTTACAAATCCCCACATTTTAACATGTTTAATGAAATCATATAGAAATTTCGTATCAAGTTGAAATAGATGATTTTATTCTTCCGAAAATACTTTGAAATTTTGTTTTTGTTTTTAAATATTGAAAAATATATGAAAATTACTGATATGATTTTTTTAAAGAACTGTGAGATTTTCTTCAAAATCGATTAAAAAATGTATCCTGTGACTTTCCTGAAAAATTCCGCAAGTTTTTTATCTAAAGAAAGGATAATTAGTGTGCGCATAGCTTGCATAAGCTTCTATTTCAGTAAAATACTTAATCTTACATGTGAATACAGGAAAAAGAAAAGAATATTTTATATAAAGATCAATTTTAATTAAAGAGTTTCTGGCGTGATAAGTAAGTTTAAAATAAAGGGCGAGTATAAAAGAAGCGAGAATAAAAGAAGAAAGTAGTTGAGGATAAATAAAATGGACAAAGATAAAGAAACGAAAGAAAGAAAGGCCTTTGATATCAAAATCCAGGTTGACTTTTAAAAGAAACATTAGATCGTACTAAATTTTAGAACCATCCTTCATTGAAGTATGAATTACATTGATATTCATTCAATAAAATATTTTCATCGCAATATTTATGATAAAAATAATTTAGACCATATATATTTTGAAGCTACGAAAGTTTTGAACATTTTTTAACCCAAAATTCCAGCGAGTAGTCATTGTTGCTTCAAGTTCGAATTTTTTTTGGAAATTCAGGAAATGTCAGGGCAGATCTGAAAGTCAACAATTTTGTTAAAAAGTAATTTTTATTGAGAATTCAACTGTAATGTTGAAAATTCAAACTATGTGGTTAAAAATAAACTTTTTTGTTAAAAATGTTTTATTTTCAGTTCAAAAATTCAAATGTTTTGCAGAAAATTCGTCTTTCTGACACGAATATTCATCATTTTGGATGAATTTTTTTCCTTGTTGACTAAAACATGTTGATTGAAAATTCAACTCTTTTGTTGAAAATTCTTTTTTTTTGTTTAAAGATTCAATTATCTATTTTGTTTAAAATTTCTTTCTGTTAAATTAAAACTAATTTTTAGTTGAAAATCAATATCTTTTATTAAAAATTTAACAATTTGGTTGATAAATAATATTTTTTGCTATAAAATAATTCTTCTTGGTTAAAAATTGATCGTTACATTTAAAAATTCATTACTTCTGTTCAAAATTGAGCTATTTTGTTAAAAATTGGATTTTGTTATTGGTTAAAAATGAGCCTTTTTTGTTAAAAGTGTAATCCTCTTGGTCAAAATTAAACTACTTCGTCCAAAATTAATGTATATTTTGTTGCAATTTTTGGTTGTCGAAAATGTACCTGTTTTTAACTGCAAATTTAACTTTGATATTTTTGGTTGAAAATTGATGTTTTTAGGTGAAATTTATTGTATTTTGTTGAAGATTTGTCTTTTTTGGTAGAAAATTAATGTATATTTTGTTCCAATTTTTGGTTGTCGAAAATGTACCTGTTTTTAACTGCAAATTTAACTTTGATATTTTTGGTTGAAAATTGATGTTTTTAGATGAAATTTATTGTATTTTGTTGAAGATTTGTCTTTTTTGGTATAAAATTAATCCTTTTGGTAAAAAATTCAACTGTTTGTTTAGAAATTAGTTTTAGTTTTTAAAGATTCATCATTTCAGTAAAAATTCCTTTTTTCAGTTAAAAATGAACTAATTTTTTAAAAATTGGTTTTGTTTTAGTTAGGCCTTTTTTTAAAACGGAAAATCTAATTATTCTATTTTTTCTTGAAAATTTATCTTTTTGATTGATAAATCATTTATGTTGTTTACAACTCGTATTTTTAGATTGAAACTCAATGTTTTTTTGTTGAAGATTCAACAAGTTTCATGAAAATTCGTATTCTTTACTTGAATTCGACTATTTTTAATTAAAATTTAAGTGTTTGTTCATGGAAATGTACTCTTTTAGACTATTCTTTAATATCCCTTTGGTTGGAAATTTAAGTATTTTGTTAAAAATTAATTTTTTTATTTTTGATGATTAGAAATTAATTGTTCCAAGTGCAAATCTCATTATTCCATTCCTGATTAAAAATTTATCTTCTCGAAAATATTTGGGTAGAAAATTCATGCCTTTTGTTAAAAATTAAACTTAAAAAAAATTAATCTTCCATTTTGGAAATTATTATTTTTGTATGAAAAATAAACTATTTGTTTCAAAGGTAATTTAATTAGTGAAAAAATGCAATACCTGTAAGTTCTAGTGCATGTGGATTTACTATTTTACTTTTGACTATTACCCCTTTTTTTTACTTTTACACTTTTTTGCTTTACTTTAACTCTTTTAAAACATTTTTTCTGGCATAACTATTATTGAACTCCTGGATTAAAGTTTGTCTTTATACTTCATAAAAAAAGTTTATAACGGTCAGGGAAAATAAAAATTGGTCAAGAAAAGTTTTGGGAAATTGAAATTTTGAAACACTGGAAGTGTACTTGAATTTTGGCTTTCTAAACTGACTAGGTAAGAATAATTCTCTGTTTAAGAAAATCCAGGAAAAGGTGTTTTTTAAAAATTTGTAGGAAGATTAATTCTAGAAATGAAATATTTTAATATTAAATATAAATAAATGT
>NC_046659.1:73664832-73665210 GCF_010883055.1 Belonocnema kinseyi | reverse complement strand
AAAGTTTGTCTTTATACTTCATAAAAAAAGTTTATAACGGTCAGGGAAAATAAAAATTGGTCAAGAAAAGTTTTGGGAAATTGAAATTTTGAAACACTGGAAATGTACTTGAATTTTGGCTTTCTAAACTGACTAGGTAAGAATATGTTCCTCAAAGTACGTGTTCATCGTAGAATGATCAGAAAACTAGATCTCTTTTCCCCTTTTCACAGGAAATGAGAATTCGATCCCATTCTTTGATGAAAGTGCTTTTTCCTTCTACAATGTACATAAGGAGAAGACTTTTGTTTGCTGTTTTTTACGAGTGTGAGTATTGCCTTTCCAAACCCCATTGCTTTTCTGCATTTAGTTCTACTTGCGAAAACGTAGTTAGGGGTT
>NC_046659.1:73647118-73664822 GCF_010883055.1 Belonocnema kinseyi | reverse complement strand
ATAGGAAGGCAACTTGAGATATTTCTTACTGATAGTTTGAGTGGAAGTGGGAGTTATTGATCAGCCTTGTAAATGACGCACAACTCACATGTGTATAACCACTCAAGACTTACTTATGCAAATTTGAAAGCAGGACTGAAATCACTTTATTCGTTGGAAAAAGTATATTAGGAATTCTAATAATTTAAATCTTTCATTTTAAATGCCTTACAGTGGTTCATTGAAGTCGTTCCAAATTAGCCAAAGGATTTTTTACATGTCTAATCCAGAATACGGAAATGAGAAATTAAAGATCAAGAGACATATTTTTGTTAAAATCCTGGATATACATGGTTCGGCTTATAAATCAAAAGAAAAGAGTTTGTTAGGAGTGTAATTTTTAAATTCTTTTAGAGAATCTTTTTCATGCTTATTGAGCCGAAAATTATTCATGATAAAATGGATTACCTTCCAAACCTAAATACAAATTTTTAAATAGAGACACGAAACTTATGATTCGTTCCAATCTGCAGGGTTTGCTTATGAATATTTTAAGATTTCTCTTAATTGAGTCCTAATAATTTTATCTCAATTTATTAAAAGAAGGCTTTTCGTTAAATTTTTTTTCTAAAGAATGAATTTTAATATTGTCAATTTTAGAAATGCATTTTTTTTATTATTTCTTTTCCTGTTTTGAAATTATATTAATCGAAATTAATTTGTTCAGAATCAACCATAACCTTAAATGACATTTGATTTCTTTTATTATGCCTTTTTTCATGAAATCTAATTCAGAATATGGAAATAGAAAATCAAAGGAACGAGGAGAATATTTTTGCTATTACCTAAACATAGGATATCTCTAACGTAAAATTTCAAAATTATTTAATAACACCGTGTTTTCTTTTAGGTCTTTTTTAATAAAGATTAATCTTGAATAAAAAATATACAATTAAAATATCAGGCATCATACTTTTGCAAGATGCTCCTGAACATACACGAATTTTTGAGTCGAAAGACAGGACAGGAAACATATTTTTTCTACATAACTTAACATTAGAGTAGTCAAAAAAAGGAATTAAAAAATTCGTTTTGGGTCTTTTCATAATCTCACTCCCCCTCCATTTCTCGAATCAAACGAATTTTGTTTTTAATTATTCTTTAGAGAAATCAGAAGCCCCATTAAATTTAAAACGAATTTACCATAGATAGAAAAAGTAATTTTTGGAAAGATACTTCTCCCAAAGTCTTTTTTCCCAATTCTGTTATACAATTTAACATTTTTGAAATTATTTTTTTCAAAGATTCTTTCTTAAATTAAATAAACAGAGACGAGCCATAGAACTTTCTGCCGTTCAATTTCTGTTTTTGGTCAACTCTTCAAAGACGAATAAACAATAAAACTTCACTCGAAATTTAGTGAATAATTTTTCAAATGTTTTAGCATTGTAGCATTTATTACCTTTCCCATTAATTTCAGAAAATAATAACTTTCTACAATTTAAAGACGAGAAAAATATTTTTTAACCAATCATAATAGTTTAAACTATTGAAAATTAGATAAAGAATACTTGTAAGCTTTAACTTACACAATGTAAATAATTAGTTTAGACAAAATTTTAAAAAATTCTGACCTTAAACATGAATTTTACATCTAACTGGTAGTTCGCATTTTTTGAGATATTTTCCGTGCACAATACAAAGCGTTTGACGGGATAAAAATTAAAAGTTATTGGGTGGAAATTATTACTCAAAAGTTCCTTTACAGGTGCTCAAGATTTGATTCACAAAACGGTAATAACAAGTACTTCTTTTTTCCAGTTGACGATGTTGTAATCTTCTCAAAACCTATATTCTTGTATAAACTTGTATAATTTCATGTAATATTATATCATTGTATTTTGTATTATGTAATCCAATTTAAATTTTTGTGAAAAAGGATCTTCTCATTTCGCTCCACTGGGAATCGAACCACCGAACTTCCGATTGCCGATTGACTGCTTTCCGAATAAAGCTAATGGAGAGATCGAAAGAAAAATCCTTTTCAGAAATATACGCTATCGAATTACCTCTGATGATAATACAGATTTCTTTGAATTACTTGTATCATAAATGTAACCCCTGGATTGAAATAGCGTATATTTTTGAAAAAGTTTTTTTTCGATCTCTCCAATAGCTTATTTGGAAAAACAACCGAACGGCAATCGGAAGATATATGGTTTGATTTCCAATGGAGCGAAGTAAGTAGATGTTTTTTCAGAAAAATTTAATTAATTTTTGTTTCAATTTATCTTTCATCTTGTAAAAAATTAAGTTAAGTATTTTTTGTTATTTAAAGAGTTAACTTCATCGATAGTTTTGATTTCTATTTTCACAGATTGTGGAATGACAAGGTATGTTAAGCTGACTTAACAACATCTTCGAATCGAGTTAAAACCTATCTCATAATTGAGGGCTCATTTAATGCTAACTTAATGCCCTATTGTTATATTTAATGCCCCATTATTTAAAAAAAAACCAGGAGTTACGCTAGCTTAACGTTAAGCTGACTGAACCCCATGTGAAATAAATGTTAAATCGAGTTCTGTTATATCATATAATTAAGGGCTCATTTAATGCTCATTTAATTTCCTATTGCCAAATGTAATGCTCCACTATTTTTTTTTAAACCGGGGGTTACGCTAGCCTAATATTAAGCTGACGGAACCCCATTTGAAATAAACGTTGGGTCGAGTTTTATGCTATCACAAAATTAAAGGCTCATTTAATGCTCTCCAAAACCACCAACAATTATGTTCCAAAAGCCAAAAAAAACACCCATAATATAAATTATGCACACATTGTAAATCTGACCATACTATGAATAAGGGCTCATTTAATGCCACATTGCCAAATTTAATACTTCACTATTTAAAAAAAAAACCGGGGATTACGCTAGTTTAATATTTAGCGGACGGAACCCAATGTGAAATAAACGTTGGATCGAGTTTTATGCTATCACATAATTAAAGGCTTATTTAATGCTCTCCAAAACCACAAAAAATTATTTTCCAAAAGCCACCCCTAATACTGAAGAACCACCCTTCATATAAAGTATGCACAAATTGTAAATCTGACCATACTATAATTAAGAGCTCATTTAATGCTAATTTATTATGGCTTTTAGAAAATAATTTTTTATGGTTTTGGAGAGCACGAAATGAGCCTATAATTATGTAATATAATAAAACTAGATTCAACGTTTATTTCACATGGGGTTCCGTCAGCTTACTATTAAGCGAGCGTAACCCCCAGTAAAAAAAAAGTATTGGAGCATTAAATTTGGCAATGGGGCATTAAATGAGCATTAAATGAGCCCTTAATTTTAGTATGGTCAGATTTACAATCTGTGCATAATTTATATTAAGGGTGGTTTTCAGTATTGGGGGTGGTTTATTTCACATGGGGTTTCGTCAGCTTAACATTAATCTAGCGTAACCCCCGGTTTTTTTAAAATAGTAAAGCATTAAATTTAGCAATGGGGCATTAAACGAGCATTAAATGAGCTCTTAATTTTAGTATGGTCAGATTTACAATTTGTGCTTAATTTACATAAAGGGTGGTTTTTTAGTATTAGGGGTGGCTTTTGGAAAATAATTTTTGGGGGTTTTGGAGAGCATTCAATGAGCCTTTAATTATGTGATATGACAGAACTTGATTTAACATTTATTTTATATGGGGTTCCGTCAACTTAACGTTAAGCTAACGTAACCCCTGGTTTTTTTTTTAAATAATGGAGCATTAAATTTGGCAATAGGGCATTAAATTAGCATTAAATGACCCCTTAATTATGAGATCGGTTTTAACTCGATTCGAAGATGTGGTTACGTCAGCTTAACATACCTGGAATGACATCTACACTGATCGATGATAACTACCTCTGATGATAATACAGATTCCTGTAAAGTAATCCAATGTAATATTATTTAATCCTGTTTAATCTTATGTAATCTCATGTAATACTAAGTAATTCTGCAATCTTGTAATCACGAGTACTACACAAAAAATCGAAATTCTTAATCCCTCGAGCTGGCTCGTCTCTCATATATATTTCATGAGAATATTTCACGGAACTGTTCCGTGATTTTACTTACGCTTTGGCGTAAGAACTAAGATCTCGGGACCCTTGGTTTTAGATCAATGGCTGTTGCTTTAAAAGCATGGCTTCCGAAATCTTAGTTCTTGCGCACAAGCGTGAATAAAATAAAGTAGCAGTTCCGCGAATTAATCTCTTGAAATTTCTCTCTGCGTAGTTATAAAATATCTTGGAGTCATAAATTTACAGATCATTATGTTTTTATAATTACACCAAACTCCCATTATAAGAACAGTGTCGGGTGTTACCTGCAAATAGCCTTGAAACTAAATCGGGAGAATCCAAACGTATAAAATCAGGGCCGTTTGAACCACTTCTGCTGGGCTTTTGTCCGTATTAAAAAATATTTCTTAAATTTCGTCCATGTTGTTATCTAGTACATATAATAATTTAAACTTTTAAAAAACTGCTATCAGAGCAGCCTCCAAAGCCATATTATTACTTGCTTTTTACAATTTTTTGTTCACATATGCATAATTTTTACCCGTATTGTTCCAATCAGCTTTGCAAGCTAACTGCTTACACTTAAACTGTATGCTCAGATTTCTCTTTGAACGACAAATGCAGTCTTCTATTTTCCTTTGGCACTTTTACAAGTCGCAACACAGCCCAAATCGAATCACCTCGCTTAGCACTGAAAAACGAAATGACGCCTGTGCTGACGCACTTACCCGCTGAAGGTACTGTCCACTTTTATCGCTCTGCTACTGGCTGTGACCCATAACTGACAAGCTTCCCTCGACCCCGCGAGCTAAGAAACTGCACGGCCAGCAGTTCTAGGAAGTCTTAAATCGGGGGATCCTAAATCGAGGGTTTGGTGTACCGATAACTAATATTGAGTTTATTGTTTCGGTATGAAATTAGTATATTTCTATTTCTGTTTTCCGTGTCTATTTAACTTAATTGCACATGAATGTAAATACACGCAACGCGTAGCGGCTCACGTGCATGGCTAAGCGTACGAAATGAAAAATGCAAGAGCTCGGACAGGATGTGGCGACAACAGTTTTGCACATTCATACATAATTACGCTTATACGTGTACGAGATTTATACGAAAGTTTGCGTATTTCCTCACACGAATAGAAGAATATTTGTGTTTCATGCATAGAGATATGAATACGTATTAAGTCGTGCGTTTGTATCACTAAAGGTACTCGTGCTGCGAATCTCTGCAACCTTTATGATGTGGGTAATGCGGATGCTTGTGTGTTTTTGTGCATAATTTTCCTGCCCAAACCCGTGAGGTCTCTTGTCTCTTTTAGATTTAATGCACCTGTTTATATTTAGGCCGGCTACCACCGTCATTTCGTATAATTGTCCATAGATCATATTCAATTACTCATTCCTCAAAATAAAGAGTCATTTAAACATTGTTTGGGATTCAATTTGGAAGGCAGGAAATGCAAGTAGGAGAGAATGAATTAAAATTATTACACGTTTCTTATTTTGATTGGCAAATGATTGAATTAAAGTAGATGTTTTAATTTAAAGTACTTTGAAATATAACTAACAATCATAAATTAAAATCAAAATTAAAATGGCTCCATTGTTTTCTGTTTACAATTTTATAATTTTAATTTTAATGAGCTGCCAGTAATATGTAACTTTTAATTAAATAGAAGATTTTATCACGGAAAGAATTTGAACATTCGGAAAAAAATTTCTTGAACCCAGCAAACAGTTTTCTTGGATATTCATGAAAGTTTTGTTGAATTAATTAAAATTTTTGTTGATTCAGCAAAATATTTGATTGACCAATATAAATTTTTTTGGTAAATAAAACAAATACTTTCTTTACCGTCTTATTTGACGAGAACAACCAGAAAAATTGATTGTACAATTTAAAAATTAATAATCTTGAAGAATCACAATTAAATATTCATGAATTTTTAAAATATAGAATAAAAAATTAAACATTGAATAATTTTCAACATTCATATCTTAATTTCATTTTTAACGCTTATCTAATAGTTCAATTTTAATTATTTAAAATTAACAGTTCTTTAATTTTAACGATTTTCAATATGAAATTCATTAATTTTAGCTATTTGGACTTGAAATCTCTTGAATTTTAAAGTTGTATAAATAAATATTCTGAAATTTGGATAATTTTTAAGAACAAAATTAAGTTTTCCATTTCACATCTTCGTAATTTAAAAAATTTCGTATGCAAATAATTGAAATTATAATTTTTTACATTTTATGCCTAATAACTTGCATTATTTTAAATTTTGAAAATTAAAAACTCTTCAGTTTTAAAAACGTACCATTGAAATTTATACAATTTTAAAGAAGTCAAAATAAAAAGCACTTTCATTTTAAAAGTATATAATTGAAAATTAATCAAATTAAAAGATGTCTATTTTGTGGTAGTGGGCGTGCTAAATTTTTTTTTAATGAAATAATTTGAAACTTACAAAGAAACTTTATTTAAAAATTTTTGGTTGCAACTCAATCCTTTTTACTATTGCTCCTTGCCAATTTTAAAGAATTCAATTTAAAATTCTTGTATTTTTAATCTATAGCATTGTAGTTCATTCAATTTTGAAGATTTACATATTAAGGTAGTTGTTTTGTAAAAAATCAGATTTGTTTAAAATAATAGTTTATCTATGATTTCAAGAATCATAATAATATTACGGATGAATTTGTTTCAAATAAAAAATGTTATATTTATTAACAGATTTACAAACCTAAAAACAAAGTTAATTTTAATCATGTTTTTTTTAAATTTCATTTTCTTACGTTTTAATTCTTAAAGTCATAGAATTCAATTTTAACGATCTGAAATTTAAACTTCTTCAATTTAAAGGTTTATAATTTAAAATTCTCTAATTAAAAAAATCATTAAACAAAGTAATGTATGCATTTGAACAGTATTATTATAATTCATTTTTATGTCAATAACTTTTTCAATTCGCCTGGAAGCAAATGAATAATATAATTTGACCAGTATTAAAAGTCATAATCTCAATCCACTAAAATATGATTCATAAAGGTCAAGAAATTCTTTTCCTGATACTGTTTCATAATCAGAAAAATGGCCCCAGGTTATACACATTTAGAAATGGGTAGCCTTATCTTGGCCAAAAAAGCATGTGGATGACTGCACAATTTTCCGCTTATTATACCAATTTGTAACGGAAACATCCGGACTTGAACATTTCGACTCGAAATTGTTCAAGAAACTTTTCAAACTATGATTCTAGAAACCAAAAAGTACATGATTTTGATTATGCAAACATTTTGAAAAATCATAACAATTTTTTTTTCTCAAAAGACGCATGTTGAAATGTTTCTTTAGCAATTTTGTGCAAAAACTTTAGTCAATTTAGGTGGTTTTCTTACCGTAATAAAAATGCTTCGACTTGAGTTCGGCTTGGTTATGTCTTGAATTCGTCTCCAAGACGTCGATGTCTGGCTGCGCCTCAAAACTGAGTCGAAACATAAGCCTTCGTCTCACTTTTATGGCCACGCCAGGTAAAACGGCGTTTACTTGTCCCAAGTCGAACCTTGTCTTGGCTAAGACGACGGTTACTTGTCAAAAACAATATAGGTTGTGTTACACAGTAATCACAAATAATAAAAGTGTTTTATTAATAAGGAAATGAAACATGTGAACTGAGGAGTAAACGTCAATTTTTTATGTGCCAATAAAATTATGGAATATCTGCTGAGTGACAAATACTATAAAATAGTAATAATATTCTGCGCTTTCAGTGGGCGAAGAGTGAATTGTGTTTATCGCTTAAATACGGCATGAAAACAGGTATGTTATGAATAGACAGGATATTTTTTAAATAAAGTGACTGAAATATTACATGCGTAAACTTTATATTGACATTACCTGCATTTACTTACAGCGATTAGGGCAAACAGGTGAATCTGACCATAACCTCGAAATAATGACAGATCGGCCCGGCATGTTTATTATACTTTCGATTGATTATTCTTCACCAAAGAAATATTTGGTGGTTTTGTATGTTTATCACTGACAGTGTCGGCAGCGATAATTTAAATAATAATTAATTATTGTCAATTTAACAATCATTACTTAATAATCATTTTAATAAGTTAAACATTATTTGTGAGCTTAATAATTGATTACCACTGTTTTTTTCACAGATCGATCCTAGAAGAAATGCACATCAGGAAATGCAGATGGAATTAGTGCGTTTCATCTTGGTGTATTTCAATAAACATTGTTGAAAAATCTTTGTCTTCGGATCTTATTACACGTCTGGGGATTGATCAGCCTAAAATTAATAATCTTGTTGGTGATAGGCTTGTACCAGTAATAAATCTAGAATAGAAATTTTAGGCCGATATTTACATTCCAATTTTTTTTATTATACTATTTTCGAAATTGCTATATCCGGATCTGATTTCCAAATTGGCATTCGATCAGCACCTAAAATCCATTTTAAGTAATTTTGAGGGTATTGGTGTATCCAAAAAAATGTCGAAGCAATTTAGCAAGCACAAATTTAAATAAGTAAAGTTTTAGGAATTTTTATATTTTAGAAAATGTTTTCTCTGGGCCAAATCTCAAAATTTCGTTTGATCAACTACTGAAATAAATTAAAAAATCGCTCAGGATAGTAGTGCATCGAAAAGAAATATAGAAGCGAAATTTTAGTTCGTAATTTTTATTCCAATTTTTTTAGATATTTTATAATTATCTATTTGATCAGGTCTGAAAATTAAATTCATACATTATTGGTATCTTATCAGAAAATGAGAATGTTTGAGTGTAATTCAAAGCTACTCGAAATGTTATTTTAATCTATTTTTTTGAGGCCTCGTTCAACTTTAAATTATGCTGTTAGAAGTGAAGACACCAATTCTGTAAATTTTATTTCAGATGTTATCTTTTCCATTGGAAGTTGTTCTATATTAATTATCGATTGATAAAATGAAATTTTGAGATGACGTCAGAGAAAGTATTTGCTAAAATAAAAAACTCCCTAATGACTTTATTAATTAAAATTTGAACAAGTTAAATTGCCTCAAGATATCTTTCTGATAACCTATACCATTAAATTTACTCAGAAGTAATTTTAGGGTCTGATCAAATGCCAGTTTGCAAACAATATCCAAAAAAGCAATTTCGAAAATACAATAATTCAAAGAAAAAGTTGGTCCAGAGAAAAAATTTTCTAAAATAAAAATCATACATAAAAAGCTTATTAATTAAAATTTGGGCTTGTTAAATTGCTTCGAGATTTTTTTTTGATACACCGATACCATTAAAATTACTTAAAATTGATTTTAGTTGCTGATCAAATCCCGATTTGGAAATCAGATCCAGATATAGCAAGTTCGAAAATAGAATAATTAAAAAAAAATGCAATGTAAATATCGGCCTAAAATTTCTCTTCTAGATTTATCACTGGTACAATCCTATCACCAACAAGGGTTTAATTTATTTTATTGGTTGATCAAACCGAATTTTGAGAAGAGGTCCAGAGAAAACATTTTCTAAAATGAAAAAAAATCCCTAAAAATTGTATCAATTAAAATTCGGGCAAGTAAAATTGGTTCGAGATATCTTTTTGATACGCCTATACCATTCAAATGACTCAGATAATTAATTTCACGGTCATCAATCCCCAGTCTTGGGATAAGGTGCAGAGATCAAAAAGAAATCAAATTTTAAATTCAGAAATAATGTTTAAGTTATTAAAATGATTAATAAGTAATGATTATTCAATTGATAATAAGTCATTATTATTTAAATTATCGCTGCCGACACTGTCAGTGATAAACATACAAAACCACCAAACATTTCTTTGGTAAAGAACAATCAATCGAAAGTATAATGAACATGCCCGGCCGATCTGTCATTATTTCGAGGTTATGTTCAGATTCGCATGTTTGTCCTCATCGCTGTAAGCATATGTAGGTAATGTCAATTTAAAGTTTACGCATGTAATATTCCATTCACTTTATTTAACACATATCCTGTCTATTCATAACATACCTGTTTTCATGCCGTAAATAAGCGGTAAACACAATTCACTATTCGCCCACTGGAAGCGCAGAATATTATTACTATTTTATAGTATTTGTCACTCAGCAGATATTCCATAATGTTATTGGCAAATAAAAAAATTTACGTTTACTCCTCAGTTCACATGTCTCATTTCATTATTAATAAAACACTTTTATTATTTGTGATTACTATGTAACACAACCTATATTGTTTTGACACTTGTATCTATTTGAAGTTTCGAACGCAACCATGGAAACTATGATAAACTTGATCCGAAGATGCACGGACTTGACCGAATGGCCGATCCGAATGCATCTTTGAAGGCGCGAAATATGAAAATACCCCTGCATATTGGCTTCTCCCCTGCTATTGTGTAATTCGGGTAGCATTTGATTCGCCATGTTTGTAAGCCCCAGTGTGTCCACCCTGTATATATTTATTGTATAAAAATATTGTATAAAAATATACAAGATTGTTTAATCATTAACAAAGATTAGCTTTTATGACAGTCAGTATGACCCGTGTTGGAGTCATAAAAATTTGACTCAAGAGATAAATTTATGTCTTCAAGGCATGGACACTTATCTCCAAGACATAAATTGAAGTCTGGTTCCGTCTCAAAACTGAGACATGCTCCAGTCGACCTTTTCGACTTCAGCATGTCTTGATTTTCTTTTTAATAAAAGTTTGAAAATGATGCTTCGAAATATTAAGAGCTTTTCAGTTTGAAAATTTACATTTATACAGTCATCGTTATTCACAGTGATAAATAATGAAAGCTGTTGGGACACCTGGGTGACATTTTATTCTGAGAGGCCGTGGCAATATTTATAAATATTACATTTTTCTCATCAATTTTCAATGGTTAAAATGTCAATTTTTAAAAATTTGATATATTTTATTTAAACACATGAAATTGGTAAAATTTTAATATGCTTTACAGTGCGAAATTCCTCAATTTTCAATGTAACGGATAATTTCTCATCTCTCCTCCCCCCGCCACACACACTATTTTACTGCATGAAGTTTATTTTCTCCATAAATAAAAAGATATGGGAATTGAAACTAATAGAAAGTTTTCGTATTTAAAATGATACATGCTTTACAGGGTCAAATCTTCATTTTAGACATTACTTTATTTTTTCCCTATCATTTTTTACATTTTTCCGAACCACTAACATTCAAAGACCAGCATTTTTGTCTTGTAATATTTTTAACGTATGATTTTTTATAAACGGGAAGGATAATATTTTAGATAAAAATTAAAAATTTTCAAATTAAATTATTTATTTAATACAAAAGTTTTTTCTACCATAAAAATGATTGAAAAAAGTGCTTCAATATTTGACAAAACAATTAAATATTTTTAAAAATAATTATACTGTAACTAAAAATATGAATTTGAATTTTTTTCCAAATAAGATTTTTTTGGACTTTTCTAGCTAAATATATGAGTTTTAAGAGATAAGTAAATGTTCGACGAAGATCCTAACTTGAATTTTCAACCCAAAGACAATTTTCAACAAAACAGTTGAATTTTGAACCAGATTTTAAAGCAAAAAGGCAAATTTTAAAAGAAATAGCTGAATTTTCATAGAAAAATATTTCAGTTTAGTATTTTACATCAAAACATGAGTTTTAAATAAGAACTAAATTATGGACGTAGTTACTTTAATTGTAAACCAAAAAGACGTATGTTTGATCAAAGAAATGAATTTTAAACAAGAAAGGATGACTTTTTAACAAAATTTTTTAATTTTCATTCAAAAAGTCTCATTTGCATCCTAGCAATATGCAGTTTCAACTAAAATGGATGAATTTTCGACAACAAAAAAAGTTCAATTTTCATTCAGAAAAGGTTTAATTTTACTTCTTAACACCAAAATATAAATTTTAAATCAAAAAGTAAATTTTCTACGAAAATAGTAGAATTTTCAGACAAATCATTAAATTTATAACTGAAAATATAATTTTCAGGAGGAATCAATTGCAAAATACCAGAAATATAAATATAAAAACAAGGCAAATAAATTACTAACAAGAATATTACACCAGGGTTATAAAATAAAATTAATAGATACAATACGGAATTTTATATTTAAACCTTACTATTTCAAGTCAAAATATATTGGAATTTCAAAAAAATTGTTGAATTTTCAATAGAACAAAATTAATTTTCTAAAAAAAAAGAGATGAGCTGTTAACAAAAGAGTTGAGTTTTCAAGCTAAAAAGTCGAATCTTTTAGATGAAAAATGAAGAATTTTCAGTTAACAAAGATGATTTTTCAACTAAATAGTTGAATTTTCTAGCAAAAAAAATAATATCGATCTAAATTATTAAGTTTTCAGATAGCAGGGGGGAATTTTGAATCCAAAAAGACGAATTTTCAAAAAAATATTTAAATTTTTATTTGCGAAGGATTTTTTCGTTAAGAAAAAAATGAATGAAACAGTTGAATTTTCAATCCGAAAAAAAAGAATTTACTACAAAAAGTTAATTTTCAACCACAAAGTTGAATTTTCAGGACAAAAAGAGCAATTTTTTCTAGAGATGAATTTTCAATCTGAAAAAAAAAGATAAATGTTTAATCCAAAAACACGAATTTTTGACGAAGTTGTCGTATTTTCAAAAAAGATAACTGTTTAACAAAATATTTAAAGTTTCAACAATATAATTAAATTTACAAAAAATAGTTGATTGTATTAACACATATTTGGGTTTTTTACCTTCAAAGATGAATTTTCAACAAAATAGTAGAATTTTCGAGACAAAAACAAAAATTGATTCTTGATCCATAAAAGACCAAATTTTAACCTAGAAACACGAATTTTCAACAAAAAAGTTAAATTTCCGTAAGCAAAATAACTCCACAAAGTATTTGAATTTTCAACAAGATAATTTAATTTTTAACTAATAAATGTAATTATTAACCCACCAGCTGCATTTACATGCAAATAGTTGAACTTTAAAGCAAAAGGGACGACTTCTTAACAAGATACTTAAATTTTAAACAATATAATTAAACTTCAGACAAGAAGGTTGCATGTTCAACAAAATAATTACTTTCACAACGAAAAATATAATAGTTGATATTCGAATCAAGAGATGACTTTAATTTTAAATCGAAAACAGTCTAAATTTAACCACAAAGGTTAATTCTCAAGGAAAAATGTAACATTTAATATTTCAACCCAAAAATTCTTCAATTTCAAATCAAAAATCGAAGCAGATTATTTTTGAATTAAAAAGGTGCATTTCTAACCAAAGAAGATAAAATTTCTACCAACAGACATGAATTCTTAAACCAAAGAAGTTAATTTTCTGCTAAAAACGAAACAAAAATCTAATATCTTCTCTGACGAAAATGTAATATTAATTATGAACCAAAAATATAACAATAGACTTTTCAGTTAACAAGAATTAACTTTCGGTGCAAAATAGTTGGTTTTCCTCATTGGGTTCTGTTAATTTAGTTCGAATTTAGGCGATGAAAGAAAATAAGAGAGACATTTCTTTAGAATAAGTGAAAAGGGGGAATTCTGTACTTGTAAAATAAAATCACTAATTTTAATTTTTTTAAGCATCCCAAAAAATTGTCATTTCCTTTTTACTTATATTTATATTTCAGATTAAACTTCAGGTTATACCGTGTCGTAAATTGCATTTGAACGAATATAGTTGACTAGTTGACGCAGACTAAATTTCATAAATCGATTTTTTTATTCCTTCTCGTAAAGTTTTCTAAAGAACCTTCTGCTTCGAGAGGATTTCGTTCTAGTTTTCTCAATTTCATGTTTTCTTGGCTTTTTTCACTTTTTTCTTCGCATCTGAGCATATACTTTCGTAGAGGAAATATAATTGAAGTTTGTAATTATGGCACTCGGTAGCGCGGGTACAAAGCTTCAAAGGGAAGAGGCTGAAATAATCCTTTTGGGATTTCCGCATCACGTCGAATACGGTACTAAGTCTCGTATTTAGAGTTTCTCTGAGAAGGAACAAATTAGACGAGTAATCTTCAGGAACTGTCATAGTCATTGAAATATTTTGACAGTAATTGCTCAAACAGTATGTTCTGTAAGTTTATTGCTTCTCAGATTAAAGAAATCTGTAACAAGTGGGTGATTGTCTTATTTCGCTCTTCTGCAGTTTTCCACTTCCCTGACCAAATACTCAGGCAAATTCAAGTGCTTTTAATAAAACCCTGGGATTGAAAATTCTTCTCGGATAGAAAAGTCATCTTTTTTCACTAAAGTTAATTGTTTGCAATTGGAGAGTCTACTTTTACATTTTTGCTACAGAATTCATCTCTTTTGATTGAAAATTTAATTATTCTGTTGATAATTTAACTATTTTGTTAAAAAGCCGACTTTGTTGATTACAAATTTAAACACGGGGTTGAAAGTTGAACTACTATGTAAAAAATTCATTTTTACATTCTCATAATGTATGATTGAGAAAGTATTAGAATTTTCGGAAATTTGACATCACAGTTTTTCAACGCATCTTCAGGTTTCAAGACCCCCTGAATCCGAAAATCAAGTTTGTACCATGGCGTCTGTCTGTCTGTCCGGCCATCCGTAAAGACGATAACTCTCGAAAAAAATGGACGGATGAAAGCCATCTTTGGCACAATTTTTTTAGGTCCTAGAAGAAAAGACGAGTTCGTTAACCAGCCATTTTTGATAAAAATTCAAAAAGTGAGCGCATTTTGAAAATTTTTGAGACCACTTTTTTCTGAATTTGAAAATCCTATGTATGGATATTTATACACGGAGAGACTTTCTATATCAATACTTGATTCATTCTATTTGTATAATTCAAATAAAATGTAAGAATTTAGGGATAATCGGGGTAATGCTATAAAGATTCCTACTATAATAAGAGATGATAGCGTTTCTTTATGTATTATTAGAAACTTAAGCGAAGAAAAATTAGTATTCACGTTTAGAAAAAGTCTTATTTAATGTTTGAAAATGGTAAGTTTGAAAAACTGATAATGGTCAAAAACAAGTTTTGTAAAAAGTATCGTCAGAGGTAAGAATTTTACGTAACATAAGTTGTAAGAAATGTACGAAACTTTAGTATTCTTAAATAAGAATGTGTATTAATATGAGTGCCGCTAATAATATATGTAACCGGGATTTGCAAGAATTCTAAAAGACTATACTAAAAATGCCCGAAGGCTTCCGAGCTAATCCGCCTATAGCCGAGCTCGCGACGATCATACCATCTGACCGACTCTACTGGGCTCATGACTTGGGATTCCCCGCCAAATCTCTTTAATTATGCGTGTGTTTGTGGTACAAAAATTTTCGTAACTAGTAAAATTTGGATTAAAATTTAGAACAATTTCAATTTGGAAATTTTGTATTTAAACTCTCCAATATTTTACACATATAAAATAGAATTGAGAATTTTCAATTAAGTGTAATTAAACTGCAAAACTTAAACCTTCACACTTTGATGAATTGAATTGTTTAAAAATATCTGTTTAAAAAATATGAATTGGCGCTATTCTTTTAAATTCTCTTAATTAAAACTAATCCTCAATTTCAACTCGCATTAATAAAAATGTGAAGGAATGAAACACATCCCTCTTCCAACTCCATAAAAACTTTATAAAATTTTTTTTTTAAAATATAGATTGCAATGAATTAAGATCATTTAAAATGTATAATGTAAGGAGGAGTAACATAGCCTAACGGATTAATCCAGTGAGTCAGTCCGGTATAAAATATCAAAAATCTAATTGAAATTTTTATCAAAGATAAATTAATATCTTTTAAATTAATTTCAGAACGCAAAAAAAATAAATACGATCGACCCGAATGTCAATTAAAAAATCTTTCTTATTCTTATAATAATTGGGCCAATTAAAAAACGATATCCTTCAAAAAACAGCAAAGATATCATCTAACTATATCCAAAAATGGGTGCCTCTTCCTGTTTAGAAAAACTTTTAAAAACGAATTTCCTTCTTTATAGTTCTATAACAATCGTAGCAATAAAAAAACTATTTTACATTCAGAAAAAATTTTTCTTCAAACACAATAAAAATATTAAAAAAATGGCCTCTTCCAATAAAAAGAAAACGTTGAAAATATAAAATATACTGCCAATTCAACCAAAAACGATAATTTTATGTATTTTTTAATTATCCTCTTCTAATTCAGACAAAAAAAAAACGAAAATAAAAAATTCTTTCCTCAAACACAATAAAAATCTTGAAAATAAAATTTTTTAAAATACAATACTTCACATTTTTCCACGCAATAAAAATATTTGGTCGTTTCAAATGAATAATTTTCAATTTTTACTTAACGTTACAATAACAATTGTGACGTTAAAAGTTTAAATGTTGCACTCTGAAATTTTTACCATTCAAGGCTTTCTATTTCAAAAGATTCAGTTTAAAATTGTTTACTTTTAAAATCTTTGTTGTATAATTGCTCACTCAGGTATTTTATTCATTAAAAATTTTCAATCTGAATAAGTTGAAAATTTAATATTTTCGACTGAAACAATATTTGAATACGATTTTAAATAAAATAAAATCTTTTAATTATTGAATTTATCATTTTTAAGTTATTTTCACATTAAAATTAGTTTATAAATTTTGAGTCATACATGTCAATTTGCTTAATTATTAAGGATTTCGCATTTTTAAATTTTTTCAATTAAAAATTTACGTTTAAGAATGAATGTAATTAAAACAGTTAAAAACTAAATTTAACATGAAAAAAAGTTGAAATCGAATTAATTTTTAATTGAAATATATTATATGATATGATATTTGTAATATTCCAAGTGATTTGAGAGATGGTTCTCCTAAAAACTTGTGAAATTCATGGTGAATAAATAAATTCACAATCATACTCATCTCTCGGCTTTTTCCGGTCTCAAAAAATTCGCGGTCATTTCCCGGTTTTCGGTCCAGCGTCTATCTCACAAACGATAAGTTAACAAAGCTCCAGATATATATTATTAGGAAGATAAAATTCAGTAAATGATAGCTACTGTTATTTGACGAAACATGTTGTTATAGGATTATTTCCTTCAAAACTTAGATATTAGAAAAGTCGTAGTACCTAAAAAAATTTAATTACGTTCTGCGTCTGCTCTAAGAGTAAGTAAAATATTTAAAATTTAAAATTGCGTTGAAAATTCAGCATTTAGCAGGTGCCAATTGCCATATTTATTATTTTATTTTAATTATTTCAAGTTATGAACAATTGATCAATATTTTTTTCATATTAATTTTAAAGTGAAATGTTGAACATTTTTGTCTGATATAATTGCACGTTTTTCAGGAGGTTCGAACAGAATTTCTTCCTGAATATATTTTACGGAAAATATGAATATGTTAAATATGCTCCGAATTTTAAGCAACTATTAAAATAGTAAAAAAAAAAAAAACAATTTAAAACAAATAATGAGGTAGCTCATTTTTCTCGTAGGCTCAAGTAGGAGTTAAATATATATTAACCCTCAAACGGCCAAAACGCCACTACCGATACACTGCTTTTCAACGGCCAATAACTAAGACTATTCGACACTAGAAAAAATTGAGACACATATATTTTTATTGCTTA
>NC_046659.1:73633698-73647018 GCF_010883055.1 Belonocnema kinseyi | reverse complement strand
CAAAATTTTGCTCAAAACGCTCCGGAAAAATTCAGGCGTATTCCTCGGCTGATTACAAGAACTTTTTATTCTTGACAAATTTTCCGAAAAGCGCATAGTTTTACAATAAAAAATTTTCATAGTTCTAAGCATCGTGTAAGAGTAAAAAGATTCACGAATATCTATCGTCCGTCTGCCGCAAACGTTGCAACTATCATCAACGTGGAGGTCGACGAATATCTATAGTCTCTTTTTTTTAAGGGATTTTATATATTTTTTTTTTACATTTTTTAATTTTTTTTTTATGGAGAATTTTTTTCATTTCAGATTTCAATCCGTTGAAATCATTTTGATCCTGCTGTTTCAGAATGTAATTTTGAGAAACAATGTAAGCAGCAATACATGTTGCAATCAATGCAAAATCTAGTAGTCCTCTGGCGACATTGTTCATTATTACATAATGTTCTTGTTCGTGATTCGTATCTGTGAGTTTCGAAATCACCTAGTTTTGATTGGACCACACTTGATTTATTCCTATTTTTTTATCACTTTTAATAAACTTAGTTAACTACCATTTAACCATTCACATATGGATAATGGAAGGTTTTTTTAAAAGTATTATGTAATACTTTCTAAGCGATATAGAATCAGAATTGCATTAAACAGTGTGATATTTAATACTTGTGTGGCTCATTATTCAGAAAAATTAAACCTTGGGAAAATATATAGATACTTGGCAGCAACCTAGAATTATCAGGGAATTTTTTTCACAAAATTTGAGCAGACGCCCTGAGATAATTCTATAAGGATAATATTTTTTAATATTTGTGTTGATATCTTTCAATATATAAAATATCTACAGAATATACTAATTATTAGTATAAACTTATGCGATTCTTTCTCAAATAAGCTAATAATTACTTTTACATTTTATAAAATAAAAAACTGAAACTCCAGAACTGTCGCTTAATACAGAAAAATATATAGTTTAAATTATTCTGTCTATTAGTCTCTAGATTTTTAGTTTGTTGCACAATAACTTTCAAAAGAGTTTACAATTTGGCTTGGCGTTTGGTATGTTTTTAAGTGTCCTAAACTGAAGGACAAGTTCTTTTGCCAGCCATTTTGGATGTAAATTCAAAAAGTGAGCGCATTTTAAACATTTTTGAGACAACTTTTTTTCAAGATTCAAACATTCTCTGTACGGATATTTATTTATAGTATTCAAAAATACGAACAATTTACCCTAATAATGATTAAGAACTTCAAGCCCATGCAAAATACAGAAAAAGATGAGTAGACAGAAATTGTGCATTTGAAAAGATCTACAAATTTGTTATTAATCACTTTTTAATAGGGTGCGTATTTTTTATTTTAATCGTGAAAAACATAATAAAGAGTAAAAGAAAAAAATACGCCTGCTGCGTGGGCACATTCTCATCAAAACTTTCCTATTTTAATTTCTTGTTTCTCTCGTGTGTAGGGTTTCAAAGAAATTAATATTTTTATGTATAATGAAGAAAAACATTTCTTTTTGACAGCCCTACAAGATTATCATAACAAATTTGTGGATTTTCTTGAAAAATCAAAAATTCAAATTTTGATTGCACAATAAAAATAATCAAAAATCAAAAACTCCATTTTGTGGTCAAACTATGTAGGACACGAAAGAAGATGAATTAACAAAAATTGTTATCGCAAAAAAGATCTACAATTTCGTTAAGAATCACTTCTTGATAGGACGAGTACTTTTTGTTTTATTCGTGAAAAATAACATTGATAATAAAAAAATAAATAAAAATGTGTGGAAAAATGACAAAAGTTACGAGAAAATTGAGCGCGCAACGCGAGTGTCACGATGAGAATGTGTACCTCAAAGCCTAAAGAGCTTTGCGAAACTTAATCTTTGACTTTACTTAATTAAGTAGACAATTCAGAATGTGAAGACGCATAAAAATACTGCCATCTAAAAGAGATCTTTTTGATAAAGTTTAATTCAAGCATTCCAAATTCAAAGAATAAATATCCGAGCGCGAAGCGTGGGATGCAACCGTTGCGCGCCCTAGGCACGCTCAAACTTGCAGATTTTTTTTTGTGAAGATTCATTTTTTTTGTTAGAAATTGAACTATTTAATTAAAAATTAACTTTTTTATTGAAAATTCTACTTTTTTTTACAGAATTCGCCTTTTTGACTCGAAAATTTTATAATATCTTTATAAGTTTTTTTCCTGGCTTGACAGAATAATCTTTCTTGGTTACAAATTTGTCTTTTAGAATTATAAATTAATTTGTTTTTTAAAAATTCAACTGTTTTTTTTAAACTAACATATTTTGTTGATATATTTAACTATTTTGTTAAAAATCTTCTTGGTTAAAGATTTATGCTTTCGGGTAAAAAATTCGATTATTTTCTTGCAAGTTCATATTTTCGGATTAAAAATTGAGAGTTCAACTGTTTTGTACAAAAATGGTAATTTTCAGTTGAAAATTTATCTATTTAGGTTTTGATTGAAAATTAACTTTTTTTTGTTGAAAATTCATATCTATGGAATTCAACTTCTTTTGTACTATATTAGTCTTTTTGGCTTTAAATCTCCACTGTTTGGTAGAAAATTAACTTTGTTATTAAAAATTCATGTTTTCGGATTAGAAATTTAACTCTTTCGTTAAAGATCACATCTTTAGCTTAATTGAATAAGTATTTTAAAAACTTTTTTTAGCAAGTTTATATAAAACAGTTTAGTTTTATCATTCTAGACACATTCTAGGTCAGAATTCCCGATATTGTGAAAAATAATCTTTTTTTCTTGTCGAACGCTTTTTAATGAATTATTACTTGCAATATAGAGCCCGCCTGCTGAGTTCTTCGATGTAAAAAAATCTTTATTTTTGCCACTTTAAGTCAGTTCTCCAAAATTAAATTTTCAGCAAGAGCAAAGTGACAAACAGAACCTAATGATTATATTTTTTAACGTAAGGGTTATAAGATACACTTCTTAAAAATACGGCAGGTAATATTAACGTTACTTAATAAAAATAACAACAACCTCATTTTTTCCACTAATTTAACATTAGTTCTGCTTTTCAGGTTTATATTGAAACCAAAAGACACAATTAGAAACTAAGTGAAGCAGGTCTTACTAGGCAGTCTGATAAGTCCCTGAAAAATGAAACACGGAGACGTTTTTTGGCCAAAATCGGTTTTATTTTTCAACATACTCTCCTTTTTGGTCGATACAGCGAGTCCAACGATTTTGTAACTTTTTGATACCGTCCGAAAAGTACTCGATCGGAAGGTCTCCAAAATACGCCTCAGTTTCAGCTATGAGCTCCTCATTTGAGTAAAAACGCTTACCGGTGAGCCATCTCTTCAGGTTAGGGAACAAGTAATAGTCGCTGGGGGCCAGGTCTGGTGAATACGGTGGCTGAGGAACCAATTCGCAGCCGATTTCATGCAATTTTGCTCGTGCAACTAAGCATGAATGAACAGGCGCATTGTCGTGATGATAAAGCGGTTTTTTCTTATTCAAATGCGGTCGTTTTTCGGCGATTTCGATTTTCAATCGGTCCAATAATGATGAATAGTATGCTCCGGTTATGAGTTTACCTTTTTCAAGATAGTCCACGAATATTATGCCATGTACATCCCAAAATACGGAGGCCATAACCTTTCCGACCCATTGTTGCGTTTTTGGACGCTTCGGAGCACTTTTGCCCGATGGAACCCACTGTTTTGCCTGTTGCGTTGACTCAGGAGTGTAGTAGTGGATCCAGGTTTCATCCATGGTTATAAATCGGCGCAAAAACTCGGTCGGCTTACGCGAAAATAATGTCAAATTCTGCTGGGAAGTTGTCACACGAATTCGTTTTTGGTCATGCCCAAAACTGAATGCACGATACTGCCCACATGTTCCAATGATATGCCTACAGCATTAGCTACCTCTCTCAATTTCACTTTGGGATCATTCAATATCATATCATGAATTTTTTCGACATTTTCTGGTGTAGTGACCTCTTTTGGGCGCCCAGATCGTTCAGCATCAACTGTGCTCGTACGGCCACAACGAAACTCGGTAAACCACTTATGAATCGTTCCAATCGACGGTGCAGAGTCCGGGTAATACTTATCCAGCTTGGCCTTGGTCTCGGATATCGTTTTCTTGCGAAGATAGTAGTGTTTGATCAAAACTCGAAACTCAAGATTTTTCCATATTAAAAAAAACTCGGAGGCTAGTCGCTTCTCAGTGCTGTAACTTGTAAATGCGTAAACATACATGGCTGAAGTTTTGACAGGCGTCATTTGAAGGATCAAGCTCGACGAAAATGGTTCACATTAGTGAATACTAATCCCATCTCTTAGAATTTTCAGGTACTTATCAGACTGCCTAGTACAATGCTTCGAATTTCGGACTACACAAAGTTTTATTTCAAGCAAATTTTTCCGATAAATGCCTTCGCAGAGAAAAATACTTTAGTATTGTATAGTATTATATTCCTAGATATTTACAATAAAAATATTGTATTTTCAACCAAAAAGATTGATTTTTTATTTAAAAAATAAAATTTTGAATCAAATACATGAATTTCCAGCGAATAGTTTAATTTTTAACAAAAAAAAATTTTTTTTAACCAAAAATCGAATTTTTCGATTTTCATTGAAAAAAATTCATTTTAAACCAAAAAAAGAACAAGTTATCAAAAAAATAGCAAAATCTTTGATTAAAGCTGATTCATTTTTATTAGTTTCATTTTTCAACCAAGAAGGATGAAATTTCGACCAAAACATTTGAAGTTTGAAACCAAAAAAACGAATTATTAGCAAAAAATAAATAAATTTTCTACCAAAACGGAAATAGTTAAATGTTCAGTTAAAAAAGTTTATGTTGATCCAAAAATATGAATTTGCAACGAAAAATACAATATCTAAAGTGGAAATGAAATAATATGTACATTTAAAATCTAGAATAATTTAATGTGATGTAAAAAGAAGAAATTTTGAAAAATGTACATATATTTTCAACAAAATAGTGGAATTTTCAACGAAAAAATTATCTCATATTAAAAAGAAAATGGAAATATTGTAGCCAAAGAGTTTGATTTTGCACCAACTAGCTACATTTTCAACTAAAAATATAAGTTTTTAAGAAAAAATGAAAAAGTTAGATTTTCAACTAAAGAGATGAATGTTCAAATCAAATAATGAATCTTCAACCGAAATATATTTTTACAACAAAAATTAGTTGAACACACAATCAAGTAATTGAATTTTCAAAAAAGATCTATTTTCAACCAAATATTTAAACAAAAAGAGTTCAAATTTATACCAAAGGAGTTGAATTTTCAACCAAAAAAGATTTTTAAGCCAAGAAGAAAACAAAATTTTAATTGTTGATTTTTTTTTATAAACCAGTTGAATGTTCAAAACTGTAGTATCAATTTTCAACGCGTAGTTAAATATTCTACAAAAAAGTTACATTTTCCTCAAAATAATAATTTTTTAAACCAAATAATAAAGTTTTAGGATGAGCTTAAGAAAATAGTCGGATTTTTTTTGGACACTTCATGCCGTTCGTATTTAAATGGGAGAAAATCCAGTAGGGTAAAAAATTCGAAGCCTAAAATAATATTTTTTTATGTGTTAGAAACTAAAGAATAATAGTTAAAATGAAAATTGAAGTTCATTTATAATACTTTTAAAGTAAAGTTGAAAACAACAGTTCGTTTAACCAGATGAACGTATCTGTAGGTTAAATGACTAAACAAACATTCAAATTTATAAACTATTTAAAATGCTTAAAATTTTAACTGTTGGAGCAGCAGTTTTTGGATTAAGAAAATAATCTTCTTTTAATTAAAACGAGATTTAATTTTACATTATTTAATTTTTTAGATTTCAGTTTCATAATTTTTAAATAATAATTTAGAAAAATATTATTTAATTAGAGTTGGCTTAATTTTAAAGGGTTCAAATGCGAAACTGTTGAATTTTGAAGGCATTAATGTCATGTAGTTTAATTTTGAAGTTTTCCAAATTAAATTACACATTAAGTCTTAACTGAACTTCATCTTCACTTAATCATTCGATTAAAAACGTTTTAAAACATTTTTCAACGTTTAAATTCCTTAGATTTAAAATGGTTAATTCATAAATGTTTCCATTCGATAAACATAATATGTTCATTAAATACTGATAACACAATTCATACACGTAATTGAATTATTCTGACGCTTTTTTATCAAATTCTTTACATAAAACGAATAAGTAATGACGTATGATTTATGTAGTGTTTTATATTCTTGTTGACGTGAATGACTACGTAAACATCAAGCAATAGAAAGGATAGAAAATTGACACTTGAAAATCGAAATTATATAAAAGATGCTGTTTATTCCAAATGAACAGGCATTGCACCGATCGTAAATATTCTACATGTGAAGAAAGTTTTATATGAGATATTCAACTTGACAGTTTTTCAATAAGCAAGCAAACATTCAAATGCAAATACTGAAGTTTCGAACAACTCAAAGAGAATATTAAAATTCTCAGACGAACGCTCACCAATTCGGTGAAAATACATATGTTATGTTTTCTGGGTTTTCTCGCTCAAGTTTTTCCATTTTTCCTGTCAAATAAAAGTTAAATTAATATTTCTCGTAAACTGCAAATAATTAATTTTCAAATAAAATTTTCAATCTTTAACTGGAATAGTGGAATTGTAAACCAAACAGGTGAATTTGCAACTAAAATTATGAATATGTAACTGACATGCTTGAATGAATGTTTAACTAAACAGATGAATGTTTAAACAATAAGATTAATTTTTAAACAAAAAGATTAATTTTCTATCGAAAAACACAATTTTGAAATAAAATTCACGAACGTTAACAAGATAGTTAGATTTTGAATCAAAGCAGGCAAATCTTCAACCAAATAATTGAATTTTAAACTAGAAAAAAACAATTTAAACAGAAAATGGAGTAGTTACATTTTTAGTGAAACAAAGGAATTTTCATCTTAACTGATGATTTTTCAACTAAAATGTTGAATCCTCAACTGTAATAGCCAAATTAAAAAAAAATCAGTTTTCAACTAAAACTAAAATACTAAAAAAGGTAAATTTTCAACCAAAACTTAAATAGTTCAGTTGTAGTTTCAGAAAAACAAAGTTTAACTACAAAAGACGAATTTTCAACTTAAAAAGATAATTTTTCGACTAAAAATTAAATAATTAAATTTAAACTGAACAACTGTTTGTTCAGCCAAATATAAAACAAATTTTCAATAAAATAGTTAAATTTTCGTTAAAAAAATTTCTTTTCATCCAAAGGAAAAAAGAATTTTCAATCAAATAGATCAATTTTCAACCAAAGGAATGATTGTTTAATTAAAATGATGAATTTTCAATAAAAAAAATTAATTTTTTAATTAAAGAGTTTTTTTTCAGCCCAGTAAATCTGTTTCTAACCTAAAAGATGAACTTTAAAATAAAGGTATGAATATTTAAATGAAATACTTGAATTTTCAACCAAAAAGAAGAATGTTTAAACAATGAGATTAAAATTCAAAGAGAAAAATTATTTTCTAACAAAGAAGTCTGATTTCGATCTAAAATTTTTTTGTTGAGAAAATACGTGAATTTTCGACAAAATAAATAAATTTTCAATTAAAAAAGATAAATTTACATCCAACTTGTTAAATTTAAACTCAAAAAGATCTATATTCAACTCAAAGTGGAACGTTGAAATTTTTTATATGAAAAATTTATCTTTTGAAGAAACTGATGATTTTTCCAAAAATTAAAAAAAAATAGTTGAATGTTTAAAAAGAGATACATTTTCAATGAAAATAAATCTTAAAAAAAAATTAATTTTCAACAAAAGTGTTAGCTTTTAAACATGTCAAAAATATGTATATTATAATTCAGAAGTAATTCCTCTTTTAAATACTGCTTCAAATCTAAAAATTACTTAAAATGATTTCTTTTTCTTAAATTTGGGAGAACAAAATTTTTAATTAAAACGAATTTTGATTTGGAACAGGGATTTTCAAACTCCTCTCTTCTAAATCCCAGTTTTACTTCTTTTACAAAAATTCCCTTTCCATTTCAAAAATTTCCTGTTCCAATTGAAATTATATTTCTTTACCAAAACTGCCGGTCCTTAAAATAAAACCGATAATTTTCACTCATATTCCCTGCAACTGTAGATAAAGTAGAAGTCACATTTTGAAATTGACCAAAATTATTAAAATAATGAAAACTTGAATTTTGCTACGATTTATGTTGGCAGTTAACCTTGTTTCAATGTATATTGAATCTTATATTTATGAAAAATGTATGTACAAACTTCTAACTTTTTTTGCGAACAGTTCAAATTTTCGGCGAGCAGTTCTTGACAATTTCAGACTCGAATATCAGAGGATTCGGATCCTCAAAGTTTGTTCGACATCGACGCAATGGGAACATTTTGTGGTGGTTGTCCAAATTTGGTCGTTAGATTTTCGATTTTATTTTCAGGGATTCTTTTCATTAATTTGATTATTGGACGTTAAAAAAGGATTTTCTGTTGGATTTTTTTTTCCAATTTAAATATCCTAAATTTTAAATTTAAGTGTTTCTTCTTGGTTTAAAAGTAATCTTTATAACTCAAAAAAATCAACCACTTAGTTGAAAATTCCTGTATGTAGTTGAAATTTGGCTTCTTGATGACAAAATAAATCTTACTATGTTGACAATTCAACTATTATTTATTAAGCTTTTCTTTGTAAATTTAATTGCTTGTTGAAAACTCAAATGTCTCCTAAAAAATTCATCTTTTTGGCTAACAAAAAAAAACATTTTGTTGAAAATTCAACCATTTTCCAAAAAAAGAATCTTTTTGGCTAAAAGTATAAATTATTGGTTGAAGCTTCAACTGTTTTTGGCTTAAGTTTTTTTTAGTAAGAATTTAAACATTTGGTTGACAATTCAAAGTTTTTGTTTGAAACTTCATTTTTTTTCTTATTGAATATTCGACCGTTTAATTGAAAACGCAACAATTTGTTTCGAAATTCATTTTTTTTTTAAATTTAACTTTTTGTTTAAAAATTGATCTTTCTTAAATTAAAATTAATTTTGTTGTTGAAAATTCACCTTTTTAGGTTTGAAACTCAAGATTTCAACCTTTGTCTTTTTGGCTAAAAAATTGTACTGTTCGATATCAAATTTGTTTATTATGTTGATAATTCAATAACTTACTAATATTCAGATTTTTTGGTCGAAAATAAATTTCTTCGTTCTTAATTTAACTGTATTCTAAAAATGTATTTTTGGTTAAAAACTTGAATTAATTGGTTCAAACTTTAATTGTTTTTGATTATAATTAATCTCTTTTATCCAAAATTCTACCATTTGATTGAAAATTCAACTACTTGCTTAAAAGAGCAATTGTTTACTTTGAAAATTCGTCTATCTTTCTTTTAATGTAAAATATTTTGTTGCAAATGCAACTATTTGGTTAAAAAATAAATTTTATGCTGAAAATTCATCTTTCTGAATAAAAATGAACGTTTTTAAAAAATTCTTATTCTCCGGTTTAAAAGTTAACCGTTTTTTAAAACATTCAACTTTGGAGCCTAAAAATTTAACTCTTCTGTTGAAAAATCGTGTTTTTGCTGTGAAAATTGATCAATTTTAGCGGAAAACCATTTTTGGTTGAAAAAGATCTATTTTCTTGAAAATTTAAGATATTTTGACCTCCAATCCTACGTATTTAAAGCACTTTGTATATAAATCAATTTTGAGGAAAAAAATTTTTCCTCTATTTGCGTGAAAAATCACCGGCTGTGATGTCTGAAAATGTTACAAGATTAGAATTCTGTTTTAAAATTAATGGAAAATGTAAATTTGGTCACTGACTCTTTTTAATTTAGTCTTCGAAATCCTATTAAATTATCACATCAATAGTAAGTGAACTTGCAATGGGAAACCAAACTACTATTATCGTAATCACTGGCATTTTTATAATGAATATTTCTTTAATTTTTAAAAATATTCTGTAAATCCACTGAGCGTGAGAGTAGAACGGATTCTAAGCTTTTAGGTTCAGATTATTATCACTTATAGCAGAGTGAGAGAGAGAGAGGTAATCCGACAGATTAGAGCAAAGCTCGAATTGTTTTGAGCTGCTTTTGTCTCTTCATTTCAGGTCTGCGTACACTGGCGACTCATTGGCGGTCTTTGATTTTTCATAAAGACCAAGTCGATAAGGAATTTTCCGTCGCAATCCACGTCGCATAACGGGTACAGAGACTCGCCCTGCGGCTTCTTGTATAATATATCTTTTCATGAGCTTGAGCCTTGAGGTTTTAGTTTAGGTTCGATTTTTTCTTTGTTACGCAAGATGACATCTTTTGCATCGTTCCATATCATCTTTCATTGTTACGCATCGCGATGGCGTCACGGCACACACTTTTTTTTATTAATACTTACGACTGCATGCATGTTGAGTGTTAATCTGTCAGCTTTAATGCTCTTTAATATTCAGAGATTTCTGCATCGTACGAACATTCATTTTTTTTTATGTTATGGTTTTTAACCAGAGAAATATAAATAATATGATAATATTTTTGTCTGCTACGTTTGAAATTTCTTTTTTATTAATATTCATTGTTATTTTATAACTTATGAAAAAAGACTCTCTAGCTTCGCTGGGATCTGCGCCCAAGTCTTTCTGATTTTCGGTTTGATGGTCTTATCCAACAAGCTACGGAGTGAAGATTCTTTTTTTCACAACCCATACAAGTTGAATTGCAATCTCATCAGAGAAGGTATTAGATTTGTGTAAAATTTGACCCCCCTAGTTTTTGTCAAATTTCCACGTTTTGAAACCCCCTGAATCCGAAAAGCAGGTTTTTACGAATGTGTATGTCTGTCTGTACACCTGTCTGTATGTATGGCTGTCTGTCAACTTGCGGGCTATTGAAAAAACTAATCTATTAGATTAGCCTTTGTTACACTTGTTTACTGTCCCAAGCTAAAGGTCAAGTTCGTTAGCCAGCCATTTTGGATAAAAATTCAAAAAGTGGGCACGTTTTGAATATTTTTGAGACCACTTTTTTCAAAATTAAAAAACTCTCTGTACGGTTATTCATAGTATTCAAAAAGTCGAATAATTTATCCTCGTGACTTTCTTCAAAAAATTAAAAATTACCAGAGTTATAGCATTTTCCAAAATTCCAAAAAAACACACGAAAATGACAATTTTAAGCCAAATAATGCACGATATGAAAAAAGTAAAGAGAATAAAAATGTTGCTTTTTAAATCCCCTGCAATACTATCATAACAACTTTTTAAATTTTCTTGAAAAAAAAATTCTAATTTTGACAGCATACAAAATAATGAAAAATCCAAAAATTACGTTTTTCGAATAAACTATGCAAAATACGGTAAAAGATGAATGCATAAAAATTGTGCACTTAAAAAAGATCTACAAATTTGTTATCAACCACTTTTTGATGGGATGTGTAGATTTGGCTTTAATAATGAAAAACATCACCAACAGTGAAAATGAGCCCATTTTGAAAATTTTTGTGTACACATTTTTTCATGATTCAAAAAGTATCTGTGAATTTGTTCATACTACTTGAAAAGAAAAATGTTACTTTTCGATAGCCCTACAAGATTATCAAATCAACTTTTTGCATTTTTTCGAAAAATTGAAAATTCAAATTTTGACCGCACAAAAACTAATCAAAAATCTAAAATTGCATTTTGCGGTCAAACTACGCAAGATAGGAAAAAAATGATAAGACAAGCATTGTGCACCCAAAAAATATCTACAGATTTGTTATAAATCACTTTTTTACAGGACACGTAGTTTTTGTTTTATTTATAAAAAAAAAATAGAAAATATTTTTTCACCGAAGGTAGAGAAAAAACATTTTTATTAATGGTTTTTTTTATATTCTCATCAGAGAAGGTATTAGATATGTGTAAAATTTGACAGCCCCCCACCCCCCTCGGTTTTTGTCAAATGTCCATGTTTTGAGACCTCCTGAATCCGAAAAATAGGTTTTTACGAATGTGTCTGTCTGTCGGTCTGTCAGCATGTATTTATGCCTGTCTGTCTGCCAGCACCAACACTTTTGAAAAAATCATTCAATTAGATTGGCCTCTGGTACACTCTTTCAGTGTCCTAAACTAAAAGTTAAGTTCGTTAGCCAGCAATTTTAGAAATATTCAAAAAATGAGCGCCTTTTGAATATTTTTCAGACCATTTTTTCCAAATTTAAGAATTCTTTGTACGGTTATTCATAGTATTTAAAATGTCGAACAATTTATTTAATGAATTTTTTCATAAAATAAAAAATTACTATAGTTATAGCATTTACAAAATTCCAAAAAACACACGAAAATGAACCTTTCAAGGCAATTAACGGACGATATGAAAAAATAGCAAAAGAAGAATAAGTTTTATTTCTAAATGCCCTAGAAGATTATCATAACAACTTTTTGATTTTTCTTGGTAAATCAAAAATTAAAATTTTGACGCCATACAAAAAAATGGAAAATCCAAAAGTTACATTTTTCATGCAACACTTTCACAGTATTTAAAATATTCTCAAATACATCAATGCATTTTCCAAAAAAATTATATATGTGTATATATATATATATATATATATATATATATACATAATTTATAAGTTAAAAACGGTAAAGCAGCTCAGTAGACCGTATGCGTAAAGTTTAAATCATAAAGAAAACATTGGAAATGACGAAATTTAGTTATGGAAAAATGAGAAAAGTTGTAATAAAAATTTAATAGCAACATTTTTTTAAAAAGAATGTACTTTTTTTTAAACGGGACAATGAAAGTTCGTCTATTTTAATACCAATGCAAGTTACGAATTATATTAATATACATTTATGGGAATGATATAAATTTTCAGGAATAAACTCGAGTGTATGCACAAAGATCGAGCGCGAAGCGCGTGATAAATATATTATCGAGCGCGAATAGCGAGAACCACCAGTCGCGCACAATAGGCGCGCTCAAACTGGTGAAACGCGCGCGGGGCGCGCTATGAGAGTGTGCCTCCGTAGCGGGCAGATTATTTTTTATTAGGATATAATGGTTTTTGGCTAGGGAAATTTTTTTATTATTATTACACCATTAAGCCATTTCCCTTTCGGGGTAGGCGTGACTCACTCGGCAGGGGAAAGGAGTAGTGTGTGGAAGAGATAGAGATGTTTCGGATTGATCCATAATTCTCGTGCTATTTAAGTAAATAACACGTTCGTTCCGCAACACTGCTCCGACCCAGGTTGCTGATCAATCTCTCTAGCAATCACCCCAA
>NC_046659.1:73623858-73633598 GCF_010883055.1 Belonocnema kinseyi | reverse complement strand
TCTCTTCTAAGTAGGGTCTCATTCACACATTCTAACTATTCTTTCCGCGGTCTACCTCTGGGCACGTTGCCATTTACTTTACCTTGATACACTTGTTTCGTTCGTCGTTCATTTGGCAGTTTCTCAACATGTCCGAAGCATCTTAACCGATTTCTTTCCCATGCGTCTACTAGCGTCTCTTCTGCACCACATTCTTTTAGAATTATCTCGTTACTTACTTTGTCCATTAGGGATTTCCCGCTTATTAAATTTAGTGAATAATATTATGTTTTGTCTAATGGGTCTAAAGTAATTTTTTTGTTAATATAGATTGTTATCTTATAACTTATGAAAAAGACTCTATGGCTTCCCTGGGACCTGAACCCAGGTATTTCTGATTTCCGGCTTGATGGTCTTACCCACTAAGCTACGAAGTGAAGAGTCTTTTCTTCACAACCCTTACAAGTTGAATTGCGACGTCATTCATTATACTTGGAAGATTAATTTTTCCTAACATGAGAGTTATTTTTCATTTGGATATAATGGTTTTTGGTCAGGGAAATATAGTGAATAATATTATGTTTTTGTCTAATAGGTGTAAAATAATTTGTTTTGTTAATATTGATTGTTATTTCATAACTTATGAAAAAATATTCTCTAGCTTCGCTAGGATCTAAACCCAGTCATTCTTATTTCCGGTTTAATGCTCTTACCAACTAAGCTGCGGACAGTCAAGATTCTTTTCTTCACAATCCTTACAAGTTAAATTGACACATCATTCATTATACTTGTCAAATTGATTTTCCCTAACATGAGAATTATATTTTATTTTTATGTAATGGGTTTTGACCAGGGAAAAGTAGTAAATAATATGATGGTAATGTTTTTATCTACTAGGTATAAAATCAATTTCTTTCTGTTTGAATATTGATTGTTATTTTAAAGTTGTGAAAAAAGACTCTCTTGCGCCGCTGGGATCCGAACCCAGATTTTTATCATTTCCGGTTTGACGATATTACCCACTAAGCTACTCAGTAAAGATTATTTTGTTTACAGCCCTTGCAAGTTAAATTGCGACGTCATTCACTGTACTTGTAAGATTAATTTTTCCTAATATTAGAGTTATATTTTATTTTGATATTATGGTTTTCGAAAAGAGAAATTTAGTAAATAATATGATGTTGATGTTTTTATCTATCAGATCTAAAATCATTATTTTGTTACTATTAATTATTATTTTATAAGTTGTGAAAAAAGACTATCTAGTTCCGCTGTGATCCGAACCTAGGCCTTTCAGATTTTCGGTCTGATGCTCTTACCCACTAAGCTATCTGAAAGACCTGGGTTGAGATTCCAGCTGAGCTAGAATCTTTTCTCACATTATAAAATAACAATAAATATTTAAAAATATTGATTTTACACTTAGTGGACAAAAACATTAACATCACAATATTTATTAATTTTTCATGTGTAGGCAGTTCAGTTTTCAATTTTAATTTGTCGATTTTAGAATTTTTGCATTTGTAACACTGCAATTTAATCTGCTCAGTTTCAACGTTTTTATTTTGAAATTTTAATTGCTCAAACCTATTTAGCGTTTAGAACTTTTCGGAAATATTTTAACGTTTCTACAGAATATTTAGAAAGATTTTGTATAAAAAAAATATTCAGAGATTTTCAGTACTATTTTTAAAACAATCCCAAGGATGCTACAAATCAGAAAAATAAAGAAAAATCAGAGTAAATAAGGGAATTTCAAACTGATCAGGAAAAGTCAGGGAATTTAATACTGGTTAGGGGAAGTCAGGAAATGTCAGGAAAAACCTGAAAGAGAAAGGGAATTTTCGATAAGCTTAAGTTGAAGCTTAGGGGTCATCCACAAATTAGATAAGGCGTTTTTCTGACATTTTCAATCACCCCACTGGACATATAAAAAGCCGGAAAGTTTTGCTCTGAATCACCCAAAAAATTGAACTATTTTGTTAAAAGCACATTTTATATGCTTGAAAATATATTTTTTTTGCAATGAAGATTGTACTGTTCTATGTAAGTTAAAAACATATCTTCTGTTTTTAGCATTAATCTTTTTTGTTAGATAATTATTCTCATCAGATGAAATTTCATCTTTTTGGTTGAAAATTCATTTTTTTGTTGTTGCAAATTCCATTATTTAGTTAAAAAATCATTTTGTTGGTTAAAGATTCATAAGATTAGTTAAAATTTCATTTTTATGTTCAAAAATTGAATTATTTTGCTAAAACTTCGTTTTTTATTAAAAATTAAAAATTTTAATTTAAAATGGAACTATTCCATTTTTGCTTAAAAATTTATTTTTATTATTTACAAACTCATTTACTTGGTTCAAAACTCGCCTTTCTTGCTCGAAAATTCAACTCTTTTGTTAAAAATTCCTTTTTTGTTTCAAAATTAAAGTGTTTCGGTTGAGGTTTCCACTAATTTGTAGAAAATTCTAGTTTTTTGGTTATTTTAATAGTATTTTTGGCTAGAAATATCAAATATTACACTTTTTGTTAAGAATTCATTTTTTCAGTTAAAGATCCATCTCTTTAGTAAAAAAAAAGAAAAATTTTGTTTAAAAAGGATCTTTTTGCGTTGAAAACTCAAATATAATGTTACAAACTAATGTATTTGGTTGGAAATTCGTTTTTTTTTGTTTAAACTAATTTTTTTAATTAGGTTCAACTTTTTGACATGAAACTTCCTTTTTTTTAAATTCGTTTTTGTTGGTAAATCTTACAAAAATTATTTATAAAAATTTAAGGACGATCCCTTATAGAATGCTGTAAGACTGGTGTCAAAAAAGTCTTTACGATAAATTCAGAAGGTTCATATTTTTTGCATTAACATTATTAATCTTCTAGGTATAAGGTACTTTTATAGTTATTTCATTTTTACTAAAATATTACTTAATTTCTGTTGCAGGTATGTATTACAACTTATTCGTCAAAAAGTCCATACCTGTTTGTATTGGGTGAGTTTGTTGCATATTCAGGAGTTTATTTCTCATATGATTGAGAATATTCTAGAATGTTCTATCAATAAGTTTTGGCAATACGGTATAATTTTGTAGAAACTTCTGGAACATTCTATAAAAATTCATAGTATTGTAAGTCGAATATAGTATAAACTTAAAAGTTTATTTCTGAATTTTTTCTTAATTCTGGAAACTAAACAAATAAAATTAAAAAAATTAAATTTCAGTTAATGAAAACTGTTAAAGGTTTTATAGGAATGCTTACAAAAAAGATTAAGATACAATTCTGGTAATTTGATAGCTTCCAGATTTCAGACCATATCTCAAACAAACAAAGCAGTTGAATTTTAAACTCAATAATTAAGTTTGCCGTTAAAAAGGTAACTTTTTATTTAAAAAATGAATTATTAATCAATTAGTTCAATGTTGGAACCAAAGAGATGAATTTTCAACAAAATACATCAAATTTTAACCAAATAGTACAATTTTAAACCAAAAAGGACGACTTTGTGATAAAATACATGCGTTTCAAATCAAATACATGAGTTTGTAACAAAGCACATCATTTTTAATCAAATAAATGAATTTTTAACAAAGTGCATGCATTTTCAACTAAAAGAACATAATTTTGCTAACAAAAATTAAGCAGTTAAATTGTCAGGTAAAAAAATTAATACTGAGCCAAAGAAAAACATGAATTTTCAAAAAAATGGATCAATTTTGAACCAAAAAATGAATTTTTAACGAAAATGATGAATGTTTAACTGAATTTTTTTAAATAAAGTAGTTAAATTTTCTACCAAATTGAGGAATGGTCGAGCCGAATATGCGAATTTTCTAAAACATAATTGAATTTTCAACCCATAGAATAAATTGAAAAATAAGTTTATTTTGAACTGGAAGTAATTTTTAATCAGAAAGTTGCATTATTGGCAAAAATGAATAAAATTTTTACAAATTGAGATGAGTTTTGTAGAAAATTTGCTTGAGAATTCATTATTTTGAGTAAAATTTTTTTCTTTGTTGACTGAAAAATCTTTCGTGGTTGAAAATTCAACTTTTCATGAAAATTTGTCTTTTTGGTATGAAACTTCATCTTTTTCGTTAACAATTTTATCCTTTGATTTAAAATCTTTTCTGTTTGAAATGTCAGCTATTACAGTTTTTATTTAAATTTGATTTTTTATAGGTAAAAAATTTTCAATTTTGGGCTGAAAGTTAAGCGGTTTTATATTGACTGAAAAACCTTTCTTAGTGGAAAATTCAACTCTTTGCTTGAATGTTCGTTTTTTCATTATAAAAATTAATCTTTTTTTTGTAGTTATTTCATCATTTTTGGTTGAAAATTAAACTGCTTCTATGTCAAACAAACGTGATCAATCCATTTAACTATTTTTAATTTAAAATTAAAAACCATTCTTGGTTCAGATATCTACTATTAAATTTGCTATTGAGACTCCATTTTTTTGTTTGACAATTCAACTAGTTAATTGAAAGTTGAACTACTTTGGTAATTCATAAGAAACATAAATTATCGCAAATTGTAGGCCATTGTACACACAACTGATGACTAAAAGAATAAAAAAAAGTTTGGTTAATGAAAACTGTTAAACGTGTTGTTGGAATTCTTAAAAAATCTTAAAGATACAATTTTGGTCATTTTAAAGTGGGAAGATTTGGGACGATATCTCAAACAAAAATTAGTTTTGGAACAAAGTTCAAAATAATCGTCTCAAGTTTACATTATCAAGTCCGAGCTTCCGTATGCTTTTACGAATTTGAGTTGGTTATCGGATTTTGGTAAAAGTGTAACATAGTTTCCAAGGCTTGACACTATAATCATGATTCAACTTTTTAACTTTATAACCTCGATTTAACCAGATTTTGAAATTTCGATTAAACTAAGTAATTGTATTTTCGCGGAAGTACTGAGAGTCGTATCAGTAAAGCTGGGACGATTTGAATTAATCTTATCGTTGTTTGAGGTAGTGGTGTCCGTTTTTACGACAACTGAAAAAAGTGCATGGAAATTTAGTGAACATGTAAATACGTAAATAGGCTAGACAACGCTAAACTGTTCCGAAGGTCAAGAAAACTTGTTATGGCTTTATCTTAAGTTCGCGTCAAATTGCGCTCGACTTTGTAATCAGTAAGTCGTCATAAAAATGATCGAAGCGCCAAGACTACATGAGATGTCGACTAGTATGATATCGTCTCTACGACAAAAACCTTCACTCCGAACCGATGGCAATCTTGTTTCTGTCTTCTATTTATCATCGGTTTTAAACATCATTTATTGCTATCAACTTAAATCCTCGTATGAAATTAAATAACTTATGACAACTTTTACTATTTGGGTTCAAGATCGCAAAATTTATTCAGAATTTAGTTTTGCATAAAAGCTTACATCATCATGTCATAAAATTCTGTAATATATAAACTCCAAGAAGTTTCTTCTTTTCGACGAAACGAGGAAGAATGAGTGTGTACATTGTACATTTTGTAGAGGGAATGAAACAAATGTCTTGAATAAGGTAATTGACAACGAAATCATCCAGTAAAATCTTATGGGGCGAAATTCTCTTTTGCCGGAAGATGGTTTACCAGAGAACCAGTTACGCTTAATAGAATTTTCACTGGCAGAGGAAATTATATTTTGATGGTTTTAAGCTCATTTTCCTGCTCGCTGAGCAGAGATGAAGATTATGCGAAAACTGAGGCTTTTTGTTTTAAAGAATGTTTCAATTTCAGAGTAGGAACTTTTGCATTTGCTAGCAGAAATAATTCTATATCTTCTTGAAATGGTGTCGACAGTTTGAAAATATTATTGAATTCTTACTAAGGATTCGTTCAAAAATTACGTCACGCTATTTTGAACACTTTTTCCTAAAATGGGAACTAGGGTGATTTTCCATAAAGATAAGGGAGAAAGTTCTTTTAAATATAATTAATTTATATGCACAATGTAAAAGTCAATATGTAACGCTAAATATTCCAAGTTGAAATATATTGTCTTTTCAATAAAATAGTTAAATTTTTAACAAAAAATAATCATTTTCTACCAAAGAAGATAATTTTTAAAATAAAAAGCTAATCTTTCAAGGAAAAAGTAGAATTCTTTATAGAAAACAGTTGACTTTTAATTTTGAAAAGATGAATTTTGAACCAAATAGATTAATTTTTAGCGAGCAGAAAAGTATATTTTAGAATAGACAGTTGAATTAATAACCACATAGTTGAATTTTTCACCAGATTGTTGAATCTTCAAACTAAGAAAAAACGAATTTTTCAGAAGACAAATGAATTTTCAAACCAGAAATTTTCTACCAAAAAAGATTAGTTTTCAATCCTAAAGTATGAATTTTTTATCCGAAAAGACGAATTTTCAGGAAATCAGTTGAATTTTGGGAAAAAAGAAAATTTTAATTTTAAATAAAAAATAGTTTAATGTAACTAAAAAGTAAGACGATTTCTTGCCAAAAATGTAAAAGTTGCTATTGCAAGCAAAAAATTATTATTTTAAATAAAAAACAGTTGTATTTAACCAAAATAGAGGATTTTTCAATAAAATAATTGAATCGTCAAATAAAATAGATTAATTCGATTACCAAACACTTCGATTTCAGTTGAACTTGAGAATTAGATTTTCGATCCGGAATCAGTGACTAAAAATACGTAAGTATTGACTGATTGGTTCTGTGAAATGTATGAAAAAAGTATGTTTTGACGTTAGAGAATTTTGAGGACAAAAAGAAAGCAAGAGCCAAATTCAAAATTTCTACTTCGGATTGAGACTCAGCTAACCAAAATACATACAAAATGACTAATCTTGTCCGCTGGAGCTTATGCTTTCTTGTGGTTTTGTGAAATGTACAGAAAAAGTGTTTTCTGAAGGAATTTTAAGGATAGGAGGAAAACAAGAGTCAACTTTAGAATTTCGACTTTGGATTCGGCTACAGTGACCCATATTACGTAAGAATTTACTAGTCTGGCCCACCGGGGCTAATTTTTTATGGGTCTGTGAATTGTACGCAAAAAGCGTTTCCTAAGGTTAGGGAATTTTTAGGTAAAGAAGAATACAAGAGCTCACTTCAGAATTTCAAATTCGGATTTAATTTTAGCGATCCAAGTTACGTTAGAATTGACTAGTCTAATCCATCGGAATTCCTATTTTTTTATGGTTTTGTGAAATGTACGAAAAAAGTACTTTTTGATGTTAGAGAATTTTGAGGATAGCAAGAAAACAAGAGCCAAATTCAGAATTTATACTTCGGTTTGAGATTCACCTAACCAAAATATATACAAAATGACTAGTTTGGTCCGCCGGAACTCATAATTTTTTGTTGGTTTGTGAAATATACAGAAAAGGTGTTTTCTGAAGGAATTTTAAGGATAGGAGGAAAACAAGAGTCAACTTTAGAATTTCGACTTCAGATTCGGTTCCAGTGGCTCATATTACGTAAGAATTTACTAATATGGTCCACCGGGGCTAATTTTTTTATGGGTCTGTGAATTGTACGAAAAAATCGTTTTCTGAGGTTAGGAATTTTGAGAATAAAAAGAAAACCAGAGCGGACTTGGAAATTTCGGATTCTGATTCAGTGACTCCAAATACGAATGGACTGGTCTGGTCCATCAGAACACCTACTTTTTTTTGGTTCTGTGAAATAGACGGAAAATGTATTTTCTGAGATTAGGAAATTAAACAAGAGCCAGCTTCAGAAAAACGACTTCTGATTCGGATTCATCAATCCAAAATAAGAATCGACTAATCTGGTCGGTCGGAACTCCTTCATTTTTTGCGGAGAATGCTGTGTAATAACTTTATCAATATCGTTTGTTCGTCCTAACAATATTTGTAGCTAGATCAATGATAAATATAGCTAGTTTAAAATTTTTCCGCGTGAATCACAAAATAACTTAAACATGACAAATTTCAATTTGAATATATTTACACCATTTAATTTATATTTGAGGTATGCATATTTAGAGAAATTAGAAGCAGTGGTGTTGGGTTAAGTTGAAGCTTCGTGGGAATAACATGAGTGCCTCTAAAGCTTCAAAACTTAATCTGGGAAATAGGATAGCAGGCACGAATCCTTTCCCACGTCGTTATGCAAATTTGATTTTGACTTTTGCAACGAGTCGACGAACTTCCTTTTAGAGGAATTGAGCTTGTAGCCACACACTAGGCAACTCAATCTCCGAGGGGTGTACGATTATGAAAAGGATTTTCAACGATCCAACTGATCTCATATTCTGTATATTCAAATGCAGCTTTTTATTTACTTTTTGCAGAATTTGAATTCGTTTCGATTTAAAATCGTTAAGTCAACGAATATATAAAAAATAGTTAATATATAAATAAGTAAATATACTGAGTGATTTGCTAAGAAAGTTCAGTCTTTCAATATTGCTTATGATCTTCTAGTATTCTACTCTTTTGGATGCCTACCAAATTTCTATAAATTCCAGAATGTTTTTCAGGCGTTAAATGATTTCAAAATATTACAAAAAGATTTCCAATATTTAATAATATTTCAAAGATTTCAAAATACTTTGAAATATTTCAGAATATTTCACAAAGGATTCAAACATTTTATGACAATTCAAGCGATTTGTAAATATTCTACAGAGATTTCAAACGATTCTAGAACATTTAAAAATAATTGTAAACATTTTAAACGGGTTCAAAAGACTTTGGGAAGTTTTCAGAATGATTTAAAGTATTTCAAAAATTTTCAAGATATTTCAAAAATAATTCGAATATTCCATAAAGATTTCACAAAGATTTCAAAGATTACAAAAGTTTTCAAACATATTTAAAAGATCTCGTAAAGATTTCTTTTATTAAGGTTAAAATAGTTCAAAAAGACATATACATCAGACTTCAGCGATTTCAAAAGATTTCAAAGCGTTTTAAAATATTGTAGAAGATTTCGAAATTTGCAAAAATACTTCAGAAAGATATCAAATAGTTTTAAAAGATTGTAGTAGATTTCAAAAGATTTTACAAATATTCCGAAGATCTCTTCACAAAGGCATGTAAATCTGATTTCGAAGATTTCAAACGATTTCCAAAGATTTGACAAGTATTTCGAAGATTTCAGAAACATTTTAAATATTTAAAGAGATTTAAAATAAATTTTGAAGATTCCAAACAATTTTAAAGAGCCTAAAATGTTGCAGAAAGATATCAAATATTTCAAAACAAGGTCCAAAAGAATCTAGAAAATTTTAAAAGATTTCAAAATAATTTGGAAGATTTCACAAAGATTTCAGGAATTTCAAATATTTTATGAAGCTGCAAAAAATTTCACAAAGGCATTTAAGATTTCAAAAATTCTAAAATTTGCAAACGATTTCTAATTGATTTACCAGATTTCTTGTTGATTTCCAAAAACTTTAAATGATTTAAAAGATTTTCAACAGATTTCAAATTTAATTACCTAAAAGTTGCTAGTTACTTGGAAATTTAATTTCGAAGATCATTATCATCAGTTGGGGTTGAGTGACAATTTGAAAACATTACCGAATTATAAAATAAAATTTTAATTATAATTTTTGGCAAAAAAATGGAATGGCTCATTTTTGACATGTATAGCAAATATTTATTTTTATATCTGAGTAAAAAAGGAAAACTAGAGAAACTTTATTTATTAGCCTAGTGTTATATTGAAAAAGGCTCAAATGAGTTTTTAAAAATATGTGATATCTCTAACGAGATATCACGTGCCTTTATTTCGTTGGTTACAGAGTAAAGTCA
>NC_046659.1:73622346-73623758 GCF_010883055.1 Belonocnema kinseyi | reverse complement strand
AACTAAAAAAGTTACAACTTTTTGTCTTAAGAAAAAAAGATGCGCAATCAAATTTTACATCCATATATATTTTTTGAAAATTAAAATTCGAAATTTTTTTCTGAAGCCTCCAGGGGACTTCGTTTTCGCACGAAAAAATTTTATGTGCCCTTATTGCATCCGGACCCACAATTGCAGTATACAATTCTGTTCTTACACCCACTGTGCTGCACGGTAGCGAGATGAAATCAGTGCTAAAAAGACTTTTAGAGAATGTACTGCTGAGGAAACACTCTCTGACAAGAGGGAAATAAATTTGTTAAGATTATTTGGGTATTTTGAAAGAAGAAAAGAAGAACGACTGACCAAACACATATATTTAGGTAAAGTGAATGGTAGCGTACCCAGAGGCAGGCCGATAACAGAATGGTCAGAGTTAGTAAATGAGACTCTAAGGCAGTAAGAGTAAGATAAAGAAGCCATAGAAACACAAGAGCTTGCCTGATACGATGTTTGCATTTTTGCGTATATTTTTGTGATTTATGACACATGATGACTTTTTGATGAATTTATTTGAAAGTTCAGTGATTCGTTGCAAATAACATTACCACTACATCAACTGATATAGGAAATTTTCGTCTATTTCTACGTTGGAATAACGTTGTTTCCTCGACGCTGTCAAATTCGCTAAATTGCATCGATCGACAAATATCCTGCTTGTCAGAATTACGACACGTTGGGATGGAAACTCAATTATGCATACAGCTGAAAGTTTCCGGATTTATCTTGAAATAATATGTCAATTGCAAATAATGATTACGACTAATAAATAAGAAAGTGGTATCTAAACAATGTTATAGAAGAATATCAAATCACAATCTGACATGTTTATGGATCAAATCTCAACTACGCTGATCGTTATCTTATCAGCTTGCCCTTCGACCAGATAAGCATTTCAAATTTCCAATTGTCGATAAGAAAGTTCGGTGTTTAAATACTATACTGCAATCCTCCGGATTAGAATATCGTCTATGAATAATTCACATTATATTCTGCAATTCATAAATTTTCCCTTTGTTTGAGTTTCGCATGATCCACAGGGGACTTTATTGATTTAGCGAAATAAAGTGAAAGCATTCCCTGCTTGGTTCATATTCATTAAATTTCCACTTTCGGAGATATATTTTACATAATCGACACATTTCTTAGATTCTGAAAACAAAACCGCATTTTTTGTGATCGAAATTTTGTAACTAAACGATTTACTGTCAGATTTACTACATCATGTATAGTTAATGGCGATCCAATTTAATTTAATATACAGGGATTCTAGTGTAATATAGTCACAGCTTCCTCCTTCGATTAGATAAGCAGCCCTATATATTTGAGGGCTTCAGGGCCACTAGTTTAGTTCTAATCTTGACTTTACTCTG
>NC_046659.1:73604409-73622246 GCF_010883055.1 Belonocnema kinseyi | reverse complement strand
GCAATCAAATTTTACATCCATATATATCTTTTGAAAATTAAAATTCGAAAATTTTTTCTAAAGCCTCCAGGGGACTTCGTTTACGCACGAAAAAATTTTATGGGCCCTTATTGCATCCGGACCCACAATTTTAGCTTTCTTTTATTTTTAGTTCTGGTAATGGCTCCTAAACTGTCGATAAACTTCCTACTCTCGTTTATACGCCTGGCTATCTCTCTATCTATCCGTCCGTCAGTAGTAAAATGAACTACGAAGGATACACAAACTTATCAACTTATATCATCTATATTATCTAAGCAATATTTTATAATGTTTTCTTAACCTTTTTTTTCAAACACCATAATTTCTATTTTATTCGTGTTAATTTTAAGGCACATGTTCTTTATGCTTGTTTTCAAGCCTGCTCAATATTCTCTGAAAGCCTTCGATTCACTCTGCCATAACAACCTTATCATCTGTAAACGCTAACCCACGCACCTTCACTGTCCTGCGACCCACACCTTCTTCGTCGAAGATGGTCATTCTTAGTCCCTTATATATTTTCCCTCACACTCGCTTCGCTACCTACGCGCGTTTTTTTATTGCTTTCAGGAGACATTCATTGACTCCGTACTCTTTTAGGATTTCCCAAAGCCTACTTCTATTCACCTTTTTTTACAAGGAATGTGTATTATTCGGGGTATTATCATCAGAGGGATGGTAACCACCGATCAGTGGCGATATCTTTTCTCCCACCGTGAAAATGGAAAGTATACTTCTCATTTTTCAAGGAATCTGTATTATCATAAGAGAATAACAGAAAATCTTAAAGTCTTTTCAGAGCAGATGGAGCTACAAATTCATTTTTTTTTAAACTAAATTTTTTCTGAAAAAATATATTTTCCATCACTCCGCTGAGAATCGAAATACAGAATTTCCGATTGCTGGCCAGGTGCTTCTCCCTTGAGCTACTAGAGAGATCGAAAGAAGAATCCTTTTTCAGAAACACACTAATTTTTTTGCAAGGTGTTATGTATTAATACAATTTAATTTTGCAAGAAATGTGTATTATCACCAGAAAGATGGTAACTACCGATCAGTCGAGATGTCTTTTTACCAACCGTGAGAATAGAAATCAACACTATCGATCTAAGTTAACTCATCAAAGAAGAGAAATTCTTATCACCTTTGCAGACTAAATGGAGCTATGAATTGAAGTTTGTTTTAATTACATTTTTTCTGAAAAAATATCTTCTTCATTTCTCAGTTGGGAATCGAAACTCAGAACTTATGATTGCCAGTCGGGAGCTTTTCCCTTAAGAAACTAGAATGATTGAAAGAAGAATACTTTTTCATAAACACAAGCATTCTTTTGCAAGGTCTGTCCACCTTATCAAACGCTTTTCACAGGTCAACAAATTTACTGAAAACTGTTTTTGTTTACCATTAAACTCTTCGTCATTTGTTCAAATTCATAGAAATCCCTCGAAACTTTCAAATTCTTGGACATCCCTTGAAATTATCGATATGTCTTGAAATTCTTTGGAATCCTTCAACATAACTTAAAACATATAAAATGATTTAAAATTGTTTTAGTTCCTGCATCTTCCATGAAATCGTTAAATACGTAAGAATCCCTTGAATTAAATTAAATTTCTTTCCTAAATTTTTCTTAGCAATTAGTTGAATTCCCTTGAAATTGCTTGAAATCTTTGGATATCGTAAAAATGCAAAATAAATATAAGTAATTTGAAATCCCTTAAATATAAATTAGATTAAAGTTAATCATTGAAGTTCTCACAAAAAATACTATTGAAATTTCATTTATTATTTCCCAAGTTCTCTAGAAATCTCTTTAAATTTTTGCAAATCCCAAAAAATGATTTAAAATTTATTTAAAATCCCTTCAAAATTTGCAAATCTCTTAAAAGCTCTTAAAATATAACTAAATTTTCTACAACACTTTTACATAAAAAGGATTGCAAGGAATTATAAAGGATTACATGAGATTGCTTGTGATTGCATAAGATTGAAGAGAAAGTATACACCATATTGTAATAATAGTTAACCTCTCGTTCCCAACGAATCCCTGAACTGTCAAATAAATGTATTTCAAATTTTAGATTCGTTTTTAATAAATTTTATGATAATAAATAGTTTCGATAAGTTTGTTTGACAATTTCAATTTCAGGCAAATGAACTTCTTATAAAGAGAGATGCAGTCGTACGTAGAATGGTGTCGTCTTTGTTTTACCGGGGTTTTAAGTAAAGGCATAGCACAATATATTTTTAACTGCAATGTGACAAGGCCTAAATGGACTAACCAAACAAGACTCAAGCAATATTTTAGAGAAGTGAAAATTTAATTTGAGATTTTTTCCAGTAACAGTGTCATATGATCATATTTGATTTGCTGCCAAGCTTACGAGCTAAGTTACGTAAGGGGTGAATTCTCCTGAAAGATCTCTGGATCGTCTACTGAGTTTTTTGTTAGTGTGCATTGGCTTTATGACCACGTAAATCCTCCCTTTCGAAAAGTTTTGATAACTGACTGATAAAGTGGTTTTATCTCAATTTTGTTACTTACGGCATTTCAAAGTGATATTTTTTCTGCACTTGTTGAATCTCTTGAAGTACTGTGATAAATGAAAATGGTATGATGTATGGCTTTTATTTTCTATAATTAAAAATATAAAAAATTAAAAGTAATAAATAAAAAGTAATTAATAATGAATAATTTTGAATTGAAAGCGTCTGAAATTAAAAAAAAATATTTAAAAATTTACAAATAAACTTAAAAAAGGGCAATATCTTGGATGGCTTTATGAAAAATAATTCCATTTGAAAATCTGGCCAAATATTAAGAAAATTCTAGATCATGGTGCCAGAATTATCTGGTATTCGGATATATTATTCCATAGCGGAATATAAAACATTTCCTTTTTTGTATTTCGTACCAAAATTCGAAGGTTACCTAAGAATTCTCAAAAATGGATTGAAAGTTTCTTAAAAATGCACTATTTTCCGAAAGAGTATAGATATTCAGGATTTTTTTTTCGACATGGGAATTTTTGCTCCTTCAATTGATCTGAAACTAATGACAAATGACAAAGAGACGGTCGTTCTTCTAAAATTATTGAAAGTGGATTTTCTCAAAAACAATACTTTTTTTAGAAAAAGTCGAAAATATTTACTGCTTATCCCGCGATTCTTGTTCTTGGTAAACCACTGCTTTACACTTTAAAAAAATTATTTCAGAAAGATAGAATGTTTGGATTTTTCTCGGAAAGAATAAAAGGTTAAAAAAAATTCAAATAAAAAATGGAAAAGTTTTTCAATTGTAAACCTTTAAAATTGACTTATTCTAAAAAACATTCCAAGTTAAAAGTAATTTCAGATACGAATCATTAAAAATTTAACGAATCCGAACCTCAACTAAAACACAATACATGTTTAGTCAGCAAGAATTTTGATATGAAGACTTTTCTGTACTAAAATACTTTTAAATCTGAATTATTTTCAGTTAATTTAAATCGTTTAAAAATTTTAATTGTTAATAATACTTTTTCAAATCCAACCAGCTCAATTTTAATTGCATGCTTAAAATTAAGGACAAGGAAAAATGGAAAATTCAGCGTTTCTGGACATTTTTTAATCAAATAATTTTCAGTTATTATTTTTTTTTTATCCGGAGTTAAAAATCGGACAATTTAAAAATACTAAATAAAAAATTTCTCAATGTATTTACAACCAAGATTACAATGATTCCAATATTTTAATTCAATTTTTTTTTCAAAGTGGTGTTTGAAATATTGCATATTTTGGAACATTTTCATATAAAAAATAATTTAATTTTGAATGCCTTGGTCTAAAATCTTCTAGTATCAATGGCTTAAATTTGAGATTTTTTTCAGTCTATCAATTTGATATTTTACGATTTTCTAGAGTTCAAAATACTAGAAAGTTGTGTACATCTCAAATTAAAAACAAACAATTTAGAATATTAAAATCTAAAAGATTGTTAAATTTAACATTGATTATCAAGGCTTTTAATAGAGTATTTAAAATATTTTCAATTTCCCGCATTTTTAATACTTTAATTTGAAACGATAGCTTTGCAAGGTATGAAATTGGAAACTACCAAAAATTAAAAAATTTTAAAATAAACATTTTTAAACTTAAATTTGTCTTTTAGGGCCTCAAAATTGAACTGTTCAGAATTTCTCATTAAAAATTATAATTCTTTTGTATTTCGAAAAAAAACTTAAGCATAATTTACCTACTCTCAAATAAATTTAAATATTTACTTTCTGCTGATGAGTTCTAGCGAAAGCAGTTAAACTTTTCCAGTGGATGAAGTTCGAACATTGGACTTGGTAATTTATATAATTCTAAATACTTTAAATGACATTCAAACTTGATGAACACAAGGAAATATTCCATTGAAAAACTCTATTTTTCGGAATTTCCAAAATATTTTTCTCTAGCAACATCGAAACGTTTTATATTAATTTTGCTAGTTAGAAAAAGTAGTTCTGTATTAAATATCGTGAGAATTATTTAATTATTCTGAGATTGAAATTGGTTATCTGCACGATAAAAAAATTTCAGTGTTATGTTTTAAAATATGTACTAAATGAAACTTAAAAAAATCATTAATATCTAAATTCAATTTTACAGGCATGATAATTAGACATGTTTTTGTTAAAAAAAAGTTAATTAAATCTGTACATCTGTACTTCACTCATCCTGATTAAAAGAAGACTCATTAAGACTTACAAAAGATTATAATAAGGTACAACGTTTATACAATTGTAATTTTTTGTTAAAACATGTAATGTATTGTATAAAAATTGAAAAATTTAATAAAAAAAATAGAATTGAATACAAATAACTCATTTTTGCTTATATTTTGTTGAGGGTAGTTGAAAAAATTAAAAATAAAGTATAAGTTTCTACAATTTAAAAATTTGTATAATTTTTTTTTACTTTTTATAAACATCTACAAGTTATGACACACTACTACAGAGGTTTACATTTTTTATATTTGAGTGTTGGACGACGTAAAAACGCTTATAATTTTACGTCAATTATTGTATAAAATTACAAATAATTCCAAAAAAAAACACTGGTAGTTTATTTTAGAAATGTACAAATTTAAGAAAACAAAAAACTTTGACAACAATGCTTTTAAAATTCTTAACCGATTTTGATTTTTTTAGATGCTTAGGATTAGTTCCGGCAGAGCGACTTCAGGCTCGACTTTTTAATTTCTTTCTGGAATTTATTATTTAAACAAATAGATCATCGAAATTGGTCATTTCACGAAAATTATTTTTTTCTCTGAAGGAAATATTTAAGAAAAGTCGCTGTCTATCATAATAATCGCATATACACTTCAGGAAAATAAATATTGATTTTAAAATTTAAGCCGATTGTTATAAACGATTTATTTAATCCATTATTTTCATGCCGTATTCGGCCGCAAGAAATTTTTTTACTTTGATTAAAAATGCCTGAATATCTCGTAGAAATAGTATTTAGAACGAAAAATAACCATTAGTCGACAATTAACAATATTGTAAATATTCTAATATACAAATTCCAAGTATTGTTTTTCACATCAACAAATTTTCAAATGAATTTTAAATTACAGTTAACAGCTACAGAAAAGCATAAATTTTTCAGACAAAATTTAGAAGCTTTTCAAGCATTTTGAAAGGTTTCAAAAAAATAAGAAAATTGTATTGAAATTACTAGAAAAGCTAGCATGAAATTATTTTGGAAATTATTTTTATACTAGTGTTTAAAAATGTCCAAACTTTGGATTTTAAGATAATAACAAAGTTTTTATTAGATTCTTGCAAAATCTGTAAATTATTTTTTAACCCAATTTTTAAGAAAATATTAAAACAAATTTTAAAAATTATTTTTATGTATACATGTTTCTAGCTTAAAATTGCTTAAAATTAACAATCTTGAACATAAAATTTTTAGTTAGAAAAACTGAACTGCAAATTAAAACAGTCAAAGTTTATGAATTTGAAACTTAAATTAAAGCCTAAAACTTTTTAAATTTAAACATTCAATAATTTACTATAAAATTTTACATTTTTAACTTGTACACAATGTATAGTTCAAATCTTTAAATCTTTACATTTTTTTGTGAAGATTTGTAATTTTTTACAATTATTTACGCAAAATAAAAATTATTTTTATAACGTCTAACATTAAAATGAAAAAATGTACATAAAATCCTGGAGAATAAACAGAGTTTTTTTCTAAAAAAAAGGGTAATTAGTTTGCACATAACGCGCACAATGTTTGAATTTTTTCTAAAGATTGGATCTCTTTTAAAAAGCCCTGAAAGATGTTCAAGGGCAAATTTTAAACAAAAACACGGTTGCTGGCAGAGATCGTTGGAATTTCTGCGTTTTAGGCGATGTTGCTTTTTATGAAAACCTGATCTAGAGGACGAATGACTTACGTAATTACAGTAACGCGTACAGAATACAAGTTTGACTTGTCTTCAGAACGACCGAGATCTTGATCGTCAAGATCGGTCCATTTGCGGGTAATGAGATTCTTGTCTCCACTAAGCGTCGATGGCGATCACTGTCAGTATTTCAAATTATATTTATGACTCATAACTGATCAGTCGTAAATTAAGTACCAGTCAATGGCTTCCCACTATTTCTGACGTAAGTGTTTCTTGCCAATAAGTGTGCAAGCCTCGATGAGTAATTCTGCACAAACACACAATTTTCAACAAAAGCAATTTTTTCTTGCAAACTAATCTCGATTTAAATAGTTTACAAAAAATTTAATTAATTATAACTCTAGAGTCTAAAGAAGGGCCCTGAAGATATCGAGGATAAAATATCAGTTTCACACATTTTAAACCATGTACCCTCCTTTATTATGGTCAGTAAGTTTTGAACCCTCATCCCCTCTCACTGCATTACGTAATTTTTGTCAAGAAAATTACATTTTAAAATAATTACATTTTTAATCAATTAGTTGAATTTTGAACCAAGTAGATTAATTTTTTCTAAAAAAAATTATTTAAAACAAAATACAGAAATTTTCTACCAAATAGTTACATTTTAAAACTGAAAAAGATCAATTATAACCAAAAATGAAATGGTTAAATATCTATTTAAAAAATAACTTTTAAATAAAAAATTAATTTTTCACAAAGCAGTTGAATCTTTTAGCAAATAGTATAATTTTCTACCACATTAAACGATATTTAGAGAGAGCAGTTTGCATGTTAAACCTAAGAGTTCAATTTTTAACTTAAACACATGAATTCTCAAAATTAAATTTTTTTGAAAAAAGATCCAGTCAAGTCGCTCCATTGGTGATTGAACCACAGAAATCTTAATAAAAAATGTAATAGTTCATATTTCAACAAAGAAAAGATTGTATTTCTACGACACAGTCGAAATTTTAACCAAATAATTGAATTTTCTATTAAGAAGTTGAATTTTCAAACAGGAAGATTAATTTTCTGCAAAAAAGAGACAAATTTTTAACAAGTTACATTAATTCTCCATTAAACAATTGAATTTTGATACTGAAAAGGATCAATTATTAACAAAAAATGGAATAGTATTATTTAAAAACAAAAGAAAAAACTTTTTTTTTTTAATAATTTAAATTTCATCCAAAGAGGTTATTTTTTTAAGATGCATAATCTCATTTTAAAAGTCACTTTTCCACTAAAATTAAGCATCTTCGGGAAAAAAATCAATCTATAAGAAAGCTGTTCAACTTTCGATCAAATAGTTGAATTTTTAACCTAAAAAGATTAATTTTTAACAAAAAATTTAATAATTGATATGTTTACCAAAAGAATATAATTTTAAACAACCTTTTTACAAATCTTTTATTTTTCACTTTTGGATAGGACGTGTATTTTTTGTTTTAATCATAGAAAATAACATTTAAAAATTTTTTAAATGTGGAAAAGCGAGAGAAGGTAAGAAAATAAACTAATAGTCAGAAGTTGTTCAACAAAAAAAATTTACAAATTTTGTATTAATTGTTTTTTGTCAGGACGCGTATTTTTTGTTTAAATTTTAAAAAATAAATTTGAAAATAAACAAATTAATTAATATTAATCGATGCATATTATGACTATAATAATATGAACTTATTGAAGCGGTAAAGTTTTTAGCTTAGCTGCGAATGAAAATTACATAAAATAAAGTACAAATAATAAAGTAATGATGAAAAATAACATTTGTACTTTATTTTGCAATATCTGAATTAGCAGTCCCAGACCGAGTCGCAGAAATAAATATAATATACATTTGGTATAATAGAGGTTAAGTTAATGTTAAAGCCGAAGGAGCTTTAACGAAAGAGAATTCACAATCACTATATAACAGTTGTAGATTATTTGACCTTTAATTTTAAAAGGGCTGAGCATAAATGTATAAGAGTCGAGCGCGAAGCGTTATATAAATATATCATCGAGCACGAAGCGCGAGATCCAACAGACGCTCGCTCAAACTTGCGAGCATAGCGAGCCACGCGCGTAGAAATTTTTTCTACTTGGAAAATGGAATAATCTAAATAGATCGATTCAGAATAAACCACAGAAGTGACGTGTTTGTGGCGAATTATCCATATGTTAGATGATAATCAAGTGTGATCGAGAAAACCTGAAGAAATCGTCTCGCCTAGGCGATACCGCATGATCGCTAGTTTTTTTTTTATTTATTTTACTGGCGCCATTACTATAAAGCGCCTTTCAATCTTGTTGCAAACATTAGGGCTGATATTGAGAATATTGAGGTCGTACTAAAGTCAGAGGTTAAACCTTTGTGTTCTGCACAATAGTGCACTGAAACTGGTTTCTAATCTATGGGTTCTGTGGCGTAATTCTGTTATTGATGTTATACTCCCGACTTTATTCCTTCAAACTTGATCTTATATTTTTTAAGAAAAATGCGACTGATTTACTTTTTTCCTTTTTCTTAAAAGTACGCTATACTTAGTTTCGATATTAATTAAAATTAAGCCTTTAAAATTAAAATTTTAAACTAGACCAAATATTTTCATTTTAATTAAGAATATTGAAAAATGAATCATTTTTCATTGAAGCTTTGTACTCAGAAAATTTCTAATTAAGAGCGTTTCAACTTGAACATTTTTAATTTCGTGAATCCATGATTTTAATGTTTTTAATTTTTCAAATTCAAAGTCTTAACAGTTGGAAATCTTTAGTTCGGAAACGTTTAAATTCGATTAATTTTAAACTCAATTACAGACTTCCCACTCTCTCCCTTATTCCCGTTTTTGAAGAATTCCTCTTTCCCCCCTGTTTTTGAGACTCTTCCCCTTTTAAAGTTTTCCTCGTTTTTTCACTTGAATGCGAACCGAATGAATACAATTATATAAGAAAATCCTACTATTTTTATTCGAACTTTCAGTCTTTTTTATTAAAAAATTTATTATTTGAATGAAAACTGAAGTATTGTTTAACTATTTATTTAACCATTTTAACAATTTAACTACTTACTTAAAAATTCGTCTCTTATGGGTGAAAGTCCAACTATTTAGTTACAAATTAAATCTTTTATTTTACAACTAAACTATTTGGTTATAAATTCATCTTTTGTGCCTGAAATCGATGTATTTGTTGAAAATTCAACTTTTCAGGCTGATAATTAAAGTCTCTTCTAAAGAAGTCGTCTGTCTGGTTTGGCAAATGAACTAATTGGTTGAAAATGCAACATTTTTTAGTTGAGATTTAATCTCTTTCATTTGAAAATTCGGCCATTTGGTTTCAAATTCAATTATTTGATACGAAAGTAAAAATTTTGGTTAAAAACTCAACTATTTTGTTGATAATTCATTTTATTAATAGAAAATTTGTCCTTATGGATTGAAAATACATCTTTTATGTTTGAAAAGTCATCCTTTTTGTAGAAAATTTATCACTCTTGGTTGAAATTTAACTTTTTTTATTCAAAATTCAACGATATTCTAAAAAATCAGTTTTTTCTCTTTAAAAAAATTATTTTTTAAATTTAAAATTAGGTTAAAAATTATCCATTTTTTTCTTCACTTTTGCTATTTCATTGATAATGGAACTTAAGGGTGTAAAGTCTAGTTTTTTCTAAACCATTTGATTTTTTAATTTAAAAATAGACTTTTTTTACAATTATTTGATTTAAAAGAATTTATTTATCATTTCAAGTTTAAAATATTTGAAATTTAATTTTTCTGAAATTAAAAAATAATTTGACGGAATTTCACAGAATCTTCGAATATTATAAAGGTTTTCAAGGGATTTCGAACAGTTTTAATAGCTTCTAAAAAGTTTAAATGGATTTTAATATATTGTGAGAGATTTCAAGAGGTTCGGAAAGATTTTCACGAAGTTTAAATATTCCAATGAATTTGAAAGGGATTTCAAATATTTCAAACTTTTTCATGGAATAATAAGGATTTTTACCGCTTTTTAGAGAATTTAAGGGATGTTTAAAGATTTAAAAGTATTATTAGCGATTTTTATCGGATTTTAAAGATTTTAAGCGATTTCAAAGTTTTTCTCCGTTTGAAAGAGTTTTAAGAGACTTTAAGGGATTTTAAAATACTTTAAAATAATTCCCTGGATGTCAAAGGACTTAAAAAGGTTTCATATGTTGCCGAAGTGTTTTAAAATTTTGGAAGAATTATATATGATGTTAAAGAGATTCCGAAAATCTGAAGGAATCCCGATGTATTTTGAAAGATTAAAAAGAATTCTAAATGAAATTAACGGATTTTAAGAGATATAAAGTGATTTCAGTGATTGCTGAGGTGTTGTAAGATTTTAAAAGATTTAACGAAACTTCTAAGGATTTTCTAATATTAAAAGAGATTTTAAGGGATTTCGAGGAACGTCAATGGGCTTTAAAAAGTTTTAAGGGATTTTCCTTTTTGGGAGAGATTTCAAGATATTTGGACAGATTCTCACGGAGTTTCAATGCTTCAATATATTTTAAAAGCATTTCAAATATTTCAAAAGATCTTAATTTACGGAATTGCAAATGATTTTGAAGAATGTCCGGGAGGATTTTTTAAATAACGTTTTAAAGTTTTTGAGGAGTAGCTAAATTTTATAAAGGATTTTTAGACGTTTTAAAGAATTTTAATGGCTTTGAAATTTTAAAATAATATCTTAGTAATATTATGAGGGGATTTCAAGATATTCGGAAAAATTCCTACAGATTTGAAATATTTCAATAATAACATGAAGTATTTTCTGTTATTTGAAAAGTTAACTTCAGCGATAGTATTGACTATATTGATATCTTGATTGATAGTATTGGACTATTTCCATACATACAGATTCTCTTAGATTTTAAGCAATTTCAAATATTTTCACAGTTTTAAGGGATTTTCGGGGATCCCAATAGTTTTAAAAGGGTTTCAAAATATTATATAAAATATCCATCACATTTACAGGATTCCAAATAATTCTCATCTGATTTGAAATTGTTTAAATAATTAGGTGTATTGAAAATATTGTATAATAAACAAAAAATAAAAGAAATAATAAAATGTTGTGTGCCACCGTATAAATAATAAATTTGCCAGAATAAACAGGTATTAATTTGCATATTTAAAAAAAATAATTACAAAAGGGAAACTTACTAAAGAAATTTTTAAGGATGCTTCCTTGTCTGCAAATCGACAGCATTCTAAAAGCTTTTCAATTTTAAAGCCTTTGTGGTTCAAAAGGTTTTATAATAAAGAACTTTTTTATTTAGAGGAATATAATATTTTTTAAAGCTTCATAGAATGTTCCTTTGGGAATACTGAATTTCCTTTATTCCAAAATAAAAATTTGTGGTTATCTATAGTTTAACCGCAATTTAGGACATTGTCTGCTTTCTTCAGCTCCAGACATTTACCAAACTTTATTTTCGCTTTCAGATTCTCGCTGTTTCATGAAAAATGCAAGAGCTGTATTTGTTGTAGAGAACAGAGTTCGAATCTTCATTGAGAAAGTGCACTTTTCGTTGAAATTGAAAAATCCTTGAAGAGCATCACTGAAGTCGTTGCTTGTGAATCGTGTTCGAAAGCGAAAAAAGGAAAGAAAAATTGTGGCGGGGCAAAGGCAGGAAGACGTCGATCGTTCAGACCAAGGTGAGTTGACAGCTCTTTTTATGTCTTATTTGCATAGATCTAAATAAGTAAATATCTTCTTCGCGTGACAAAAAAATCTGAGGTTGAGTTTTTAAAAAGGTGTGACATTAAAATGAGAGAAATTATCAAATGAAACAAATAACTTGAAGTAATTTGATATAAAGTTAATATGAATTTAACTTTGCGCCCCAAAGAAAGCTAGTGAGTCAAAAAAGAATTTCATTGGTCAGGAAAGAGTCAGGGATTCAGAGAAAATAATCTTCCAAAAGTCAGGGAACTTCTATAACTTTAAATAACTGTTACGCAGAATGAATTTGAAATTGTTTTATTTCATTTATAAACGATTCTAGGTTTAAAATGCTACAAATTCAGGATTCCGATGTTTGAATATTGATAGTGAGGGAATATCGAAAATTGGTCAGTGAAAAATAAGTGAATTTTTAAAATGAAGTAAGAAAAAAAACAAAGTAGAAACCCTGATTTAATATTCTTGTTAGCAATTTATTTGTATTTTGTTTATATTCATTTTTTTGCAGTTGCTTCCTCCTCAAGATTTTCTTTGTAGAAAATCAAATTCCTGTTTAAAACTCATATTTTTTCATTTAGAAATCAAGAGAAATCTTTTTTGGATAAAAATTCAACTAATTTTTTATCTTTTAATTAAAAAATGCATCTATTTTAGTAGAAGTTGCATATTTTTCAGATAAAAATTTGGGTTAAAAGTTCAAATATCTTCGCAGGAAATTTTCTTCTTATTTAAAACTCATATTCTGACATTGAAATGTCATGGGAAATATTTTATGGATGGGAACTCAAACAGTTTTGTTGTCTATTTAATTTAAAATTTCATTTATTTTATTAAAACTTTCATTTTTCTTGGATTAAAATGCAACCGTTTCATTGAAAACTCAGCAGTTTTGATAAAAAGTCATTCTTTTTTATTGAAAATCCAACTTTTTCGTTGAAAATTCATCTTTTTGGTTTGAAAATATAAATATCTTTGTAGAAAATGTACTTCTTGTATAAAACTCATATTTTGGTTTCGGAATGTCCAGTATTGATCAAGTTATATTTTTTTGTCTATTCAATCAACACATTTATCTATTTGATTAGAAATTGCATCTTTCTTGAATAAAACTGCAACTTTTGGTTGAAAATCCAATCATTTTGTTGAAAATTCTTTCTTTTTTATTGCAAATTCAGCTGTTTTTTGAAAATTTGTCTTTTCAGGTGGAAAATTCAAATATCTTTGTAGGAAAAATTTTCCCAAAATTTAAAACTTATATGTTCACATGGAAAAGTCAACTGAAATCTTTGTTGGATCAAAATTAAACTTTTTTTGTTGTCTTTTTAATGTAAAAATTCCTCTATTTCAGTAGAAATTGCATTCTACTTCTATAAAAATTCAAACTTTTAGTTGTAAATTCAACATTTTTTTCAAATAGTCATTCTTTTGGGTTGAAAATTCAAATACCTTTGTAGATAATTTAATTCTTGTTTAAAACTCATACTTTGAAGTTAAAAAGTCAAACTACAATATTTTTTTAAGATTATTTTTTTTTTAATTTCGTCTTTGAGAAGGCAAATTAAAAAATATATATTTTATGATCAAATATATCAAATTTGATTTAGAAATTCACCTGTTTTAGCAGAAATCTCATCTTTGTTGAATATAAATGCAACTTTTTGGTTGAAAATTTTTCTTCTTTTCTTGACCATTCATATATTTTGTTTTAAAATTTTGGTTGAATCACCTTGGTAAGTAATCATTTTTTGTTAAAGATTCATCTTTTAATTAAAAAATCTTCTCTTGGCATGAAAATTAAAATTTTTATTTAGGTGAACTTCCTTATTTTTCATGTCTGACAAATCATTAGTTGTTGAAAATTCATCTTTTTGGTTTAAAAATTCATTTTAAAATAAGGAAATTTCATCTTTATTTTGAATATCAAATATTGCTCTTTTCTGTTGAGATTTCCCTTTTTTTAGATTGAAAATTTAATTATTTTGTTGCCAATTCTAGTATTTCGTTAAAAAGTTGTGTTCTATAGTAGAAATTTTGTTTAGGTAAATAAAATTGATAAAAGGTCCTTTTTAAAAAATATTAAAATATCAAACTGCTTGTATTTTAATGTTAATGGAATCAGGAAATTTTGAAAATAAAGTTTTTACCCTGCAAAGCATGTATTTTCTTAAATGGAAAAAATTTCCATTAATTTTAAGTCCAATATCTTATTATTTATGTCATTATTAAATTATGTCTAGTAGTAGGGTGTTAAAGGAGGGGGAGGGTAGAAATATTATGTTACGGTTCGTTACAGGGTGGAGGCGGTTTCTTAGAGAGGGCCTGTACTCCGTTACATAATTTCAGTACAGCCCCTTACATACTGCAGAATATTTGTCCTTGTTTTTATACACATTCTCTATTTTATATCAAACCATAAATTTACAAATTGCTGTAATAAAATTGTTTAGTGTTCACATGTACACCAAGGCATATCAAAAAATGTGTGGTTTTCTTTTCCGGGAGAGAAAGTCCAAATCATGATTATTTTTTAGTCAACATTTTGGGACCTACTAGAAACTTTTCAGCAGCCGCCTTTGCCCAGAAAAGAAAAGACGATTTTTATTTTCGGTGGGCCCTATTCTACACCCTCCTTCAAAATTAATAAAATCCTGTTGATTGTTATTTCGAATTTTGAAAAAATCACAAGCGTACCGAAGAAGAAAATGTGTCGTGTGATCATTATTTATTTAACAATAATTACTTTCTGTTTCTTGTGCATTTTTCTTTAAGATCGAAATGAAATCTACTTTCTTATGATAAATTGTATGCAAAGGCATAAAAATATTCAGAATTTAAAATTAGACTTTCAAATTCACCCTCTATTCGGTTCATTAGAGACCAATTCACAACAAAGTAAATAGAAGGAAGAAAAAGGAAAAATTTAACCAAAATCAACCTCTCACTATTTCCATATTCTTTCTCCATTTTTTGTATAATACTGTAGATCCAACATGTTTCGAGACCAATTTAGACCTTCTCATCAGGGATTATTTATAGGAAGACAAAATATCTAAAAAATTCATATAATATCTGCAAAAAATTTTGATAGATATTAATTAAATGTTGATTTAGTCTAATGTGCCACATATCGTGAGTGAGAAAATGATTGTTCTATAAAAGAATTCTTTTTACCTGTAGGCAAAAGAAAGTTATTTTATCCAAATAATAAAATTATCCCATAATTTCTTGTATTCTGAAAGGTCCCTTTTTAAATTATTGGCGTTTTACCCTCTTCCTTTATAAATAAAATATCCATGAATCTCTCTCATTTCTGATTTCTCTCACCATAAAGAATTTTAACATCATTCCAATTGAAGTCCTAACCATCTTTAATGTTATGTTTTAAAAGGACTGAATGATGTTTAGGACTTCTGTGGAAATTATTTTTATGTTCATCTCAGTGCCCTTCGTGTCTGCCCTATATAAATTTCATTGCAGTCTTAGCAATTAACTTCGTAAATAAAACATTGTTTGCCTAGTGTACTGTTTCTAAATTTTTCTAATCATATAATTATATTGTTCTTAAAGAAAACTCTATATATAGTAAGAAAACCTAATTTGACCAACCTAGATTTTAAAATTTTTGAGCAATTTCGTCAAGATAAGGGGAAAAACAGTATTAATCATATTACAATATTCCCTATTTATTTTATTTTTATTAATGTTTTTATTTTTATATTATTAATTCTGCTATGCACGTGTTTTTCAACAAAATAAGAGCGTTAATGATTCAGATTAAGAATTTTGTTGCATAGTTTAATATTTTTGCATTGAAAACTGGATTTGATAACTAACTGTTCTTCCTCAGCAAATATTTTTTCTATGTCAGGCTGCGATAATGCGTCCATCAGTTTTAATTAAAGTTATAAAAGAAAATTTACATTATTTTATGTACACTAATTGCTGAATCATCGACATCAATTATTTTGAAAAATTCGATTTCTAAACCCTCAATAACGATTTCAGCTAAAATAGGAGACAAAACTGATGAGTTTGAAATATAACAAATAAAAAACATATTTTACAGCATCAAAAAAATTGTTTTTAGGAGTTTAAAAAAATTAATATTAATCAAATCCTAACCTTTTTTTGTATGGCAATTTCAACTCTTTAATAAGGAATGTTTGGAAACATTGCTATTACACGAAAAGAGACAAAAATGTGATCAGAAGGTATTATTACATTACCCGTGTGGAAATAACCCCATTTGGCCCTATTACAAGTCGGGCACTAATCGGGGGCTAGTCGGGTTATTAATTTTGACAAAGTACCCAGTCGGGGACTAATCGGGGATGAGTTGGGCTTTTTGTTGTCAAAATTACAGTTGAGACCTGGTCGGTGGTTGGTCAAGAGCTAGTCGTGCCTTTTAGTTACTAATGATTTTTTCCATTCTGAATCACTAAGAATATATTAAACGATAATTTTACACCGTTTTTTGGTGAAAAGATTTATTAATGTTAAATTCACCTTAAATATACTTAATAAATAATTATGAAGTTAATAATTTTGTACGAAAATCAACTTTTTAAAAAAACAATGATCAAAATCTTCAAAAAGACGTAATCTTATTTTTTTGTAGTATTTTTTAGAAAATTGCGAATTCCTAGGAACATTTATAAATACCTTTGTATGGAATTTTAAGAAAATCCATATTGAAAAAGATACATATAGATGTAGGTGAAAAGTCTGCCGAAAGTCATGAGACTCTAAATTTGTACAGATGCTTATTTTTAAATTGATCTGAAAGGTTTGCCATATGTAAATAAAGTTTAATCCTTCATGTAGTTGAAATTGGAAAGTGACAAAGTTTTTGATTATTCCTTGAAGAGGAGTATACTATTAGTAAACTATTAAGCACGATACAGTTCAGATTTCGCTACCGCCTTCATTTGAGTTTTGCGGTTTTGGACTGGTAGCTTTAAAGAATATCCGCAAGGGCGCGGCGTTTCGCCTCTCGCGCAACAGAAATTACGCGTCGCGTATTTAAGACAGCAGTGCACACGTAACGAAGCATATTTGCCCGGAGCAGAGACAACCGTGACCAGCATGTCGGTTCCTTCAGAGCGAAGCTCTTCCATTCCTGCGTTCCAGCTAAAGTTTTTTTTTTAAATTAATATTCCACAGATTTTGTGGAATTTTAGTTACATAAGTTTATGTATTTTTAAGCGTAGGAGGTGTTCCGCATTTGATCTTGGGTAAATTTGGGCACTTATAGTATTTCAAAAAAGTTTATGGAGATTTCCGTAAGTAATACGTATTTTGACAAACTTTAGGGAATGTTCCACAAATTTTGGGGAGTTTGGTTAATATTCCACGCAGACGTATTATCATATGACCCCTACTAGTACCCGATCAGGCCCCAACTAGGATAAGTCGGGGCACCTGACTAACCCCCAACTAATCTACCGTGACGCTACTGGTCGGGGGCTACTCAGATGACCCGCCTAGAGCCCGACTTTAGGTGGGGTCGAATGGTCGGGAACCAGACTAGTTCCCAATTTGAATTTCTACACGAGTATCGATTAAGTTTTCAAAAAAAATAACAATTTTTTAGTTGAGGTTTTTGAGATTTTTATGAATTTTAAACTAATTTTGTTCACTAACTCTTCCAATTTTCTAGTTGGAGATCCTATTGTTCAAA
>NC_046659.1:73592022-73604309 GCF_010883055.1 Belonocnema kinseyi | reverse complement strand
TATCAGCTAAACATTTTCCAGTTCATATTCTCTCTAAAATTTCAAAACTTATTTTAATCAGCAATGAGGAATAGCAAGAGTTATAATATATAGTCAATTTTACTACAATCTTGTTCAAGTATTTTTCTAATTTAGCAATTACAATTGGATTATTCCTCAATATTTTACCACCGAATTTTTAGTTTCAGAATAAAATATTTATTTTTTATCAAATATAGCTTCGCCGTATGGGTAATTCTCTATATACGGGGCACTTTTGAGATACAATTTTTTTAAATTTTATTCTGTAGCTTAAATTAGCTTTAGTAGAGCTTATAAAGGAGATTGTTTGCGTGGCCTTCGAAAATATTCGCTCTTCACTCACCGAATTTGGGTGAATCTGGACATGGGCAAAATTAATATCAGAAGATTCAAATATATATTTAAACTAAAATAATCGATCTAAAAACTTTAAATAAAAAAAAAATGTTTTGTATGTGTAATAGTTTATTGTCGGTTTGAAAATGTAAATTATAGTGTTCTTTTTCGAGAAAAGTGACCGTATATTTTTTCTTTTTCCGATCAAAAAGTTTTCAGGGGTAGCTGAAGATCTTTGAGAAAAAATTCCATTCGATAAATCGATATATTAATGTATGCAAAAGAAAGATATACGAATCAAGTTTGTTAACTGCGCAAAAGTTTTCATGAAACAATGTCGAAAATACTTTAAAATAAAATATTTTTAAACTTAACTACTTTAGTTTTACCTCATTTTAAGTTCTTATAAGATTAATGACTAGATTTTATATGAAGGATGTTTTTAAATTTTTCGAAGACTTTCAGCAACCTCTAAAAATTATTCTATTAGAAAAAAATTAGCGTTAAGTTATTTTAAAAAGGGAAAGTAATTTCGAACAATAAACAAATTTAATAGTTAAAGTTTTTAAAATACTCTAGTGAACTTTCTTTGAAAAAATTACTTCTTCTGGGACGGGAGTGAATTTAAAAAAAATGGTCGAACGCACGACCGAGCGAACGAATGGATTCCATATCTCTTTGTTTCGCTTTCACAAGTATACTTTCTATACCTTCCTTCTCTATTCGCGTCTCCCTTTTTTGCGAATCGGAATTTAATAATAAAACTACGGGCGAATATTTATATTGATACGCTCCTGACTCAAAAGTGGACAGCCACTAGAGCTAAGGGATGATTCACGAAATCATTCGATCATACGATCGATTGCGCGCGCCATCAGCTAATAAGTGGGGGTAGCGTGGGACCAATGCACTCTATAAATTGATTGCGATACCGGTACCAGGTCTCTTTGCTTCGTGATCTTTGCTCTTTGCTTTTCTTTGCTTGAATTACCAGGACTTCTTACTCGAGGATCTACGAGGGGAGAGTCTCTTAGTTCATTTATCCACCGGTCATTGAAGACAGAGTTTTAATTGAGGAAGCCTCATTCTAAAAGGACGCTGCCCTCTAATTGCAAACTTCCGTCAACTAAACTATCCAAATTTATCAGAATTCGGATAGATATTTTAGTGTGGGGATTTTAAATGAATGAAAAAACAGTGTGCGCAACTTTTATTGTAAAGACTTTGCAATTTATCTTATGATGAAGAAACGTCGTTGTGCATGATTGCGCTAGCTGTTGAAATTCATATGGGCATTTTACTTTGAATTCTGATAAAAATGGAACCAGAAAAGAATTCGTAACGACTTTGAAATTTATAGTACGATAAAGACCTCGTTGTGCGAAGAAAGTTTTGGTTTCTTTTCGTTTAATATTGGAGGAGAATCCTATTTGATTATTTTTAATACTTGTGTAATTACTTAAAAATGTATTGAATTTATTGCTCAAAGTTGCAATCGTCTCTCCCTCGAGTGAATCCACAATCTATGATTTTTGTAGTTTTTTAGATGATGTCAAATTTCAGTAGTAAATTTTATTCTAAAAATAAGATCTACGTATTTTCTTGTGGTAAAAAATAATTTTCAAGTGTAGATAATTGGAAAATGTGTAGGACTAGTTTTAGTATCCTATCAGTATTGGAATCAATGTATTTTTTTGGTTGAAATTTACTGTAAAGGATAAAGTAAACGCAAATAGAACGAATCTCTAGATAAAAATAAATATCTTTGAGACAAGTTTAAAATGCAACAGAATTATTACCAAAAATTAATACAATTTTTGGTATTTGTAAGATCACTTATTAAAATCAGCCAAGTGCAGTTATAAATTTCAGAATATCAATAAACACAAAGTCAACCCCCGGTAAGCGAATAGCAATAATTTTACAGACTCCACTTCGATATCCCCACTACTACCACGCTAAACAAAGTCTGTGTATGCTCTCTCTCTCTCTGCGTTCTCTTAATGTAAGATCTCCTTAAAACCAATGATGATTTCTCACAAAAATTTTCAAAGTTAATTCATCAAAGTTTCACTTCTGCCACTTCACTTACACAATGGTTTTTTTTTAATTTTGTCACTCCTAAAATTACTTATCAGACAAAAGGATTGTTAATAGACAAATGTTCTGGGGGCCAGCGATTTCAGCGTTTACGAGCTTCAGTCGAGTTATTGAATTCGAAAGATGAATTTATTATTATTTATTATTAATTTGGCAATAACTGCATGTCGTTCCACTTTGGGGATTTTTTTATCATAAATGGACTGTCCCAGTTCAAAATTATTCCTACATGTACTCTCAGTTTATTGGCGATAAAGTGGAAGTAGAGGGTCAGTTTGTACCAGGAAACCGAGTCGCGTGCTTCTCAGTGTCAGTCGCTCGCTCAGTGCTCTTTTAATGCTATGTTTTTTTCAGCGTAAATTGGAGGATAATCATGCCAGGAGCCTGCTGAAAATGGAATAAAATTGAATTTCACCTTTCCACTTCCTAAAAAGAAAAACCAAAATTTAAAGTCAAGCTTTTCATTTCACCAACCAAATTTTAGGGTCGTAAAATTCCACGAAATGATGATGTCTTTCTACTTTATTTCTTGTTTCTTCATATTTTTATATTTACCGCAGAAAGTTATGTGAAAAATAATTCAATACAATTCTCAAGGTATCGACGTGACCAGGAAAACAGGAAAACCGAGAAATGGGCGGGATTTTTCTCTCGAATGTTCCTGATATGCAAATTGAAAGTGGTTTCATATAATTTATTACTTTAATCCTGAGTTGGAACAGGGAATTTACAAAAAATCATAATTCTCGCTTAGAATAGTGAATTTCCTAAAAAAATTGTAATTCTAAGTTATGGCGGGCGATTTTCTAAAACATTTATAATTCTGATTTTAACATGGAATAAATAAAAGGAATGTTTAAAATATTCTCGTAAAGAATTAAAATCCTTACTTAGAATAGGAATTTTTTTGAAAGAGTTATAATTATAAGTTTTTACACAAAAACTTTAGTGATGAAATATAACTTTAAGGTTGGGGAAAGAAATATCAGTAAAGAAAGATAATTTTGACAATGTAAATAGTGATTTCCCTTGAAGAATTATATTTGTAAACAGTGAATTGTAATTTGTTATAATTTACAATTTTTTGCAAATAAAAATTGGCCAGAATATAAAAATTCCTTCTTCAAAATTTTATAAAAAGGGAGCTACTATATTCTTGAATTTTAATAAAAAAAAATTGGAAATGAATATAATTCTGACTTGAAAAAGGGAATTTTGGGGAATAAATTTAATTGTGACTTGACACCGGAAATTTCCGTAGATAATTATAATTTTGTCTTTGAAACAGGGCTTTGAACTTTTTTTTAAATAGGCAATTTTTGGCATGGAACAGAAAATGTTGGAAAATATTTTTCATTATGATTCCTAAGAAGGCACCTTACAAAAAGATTGAGAATTTCTTTGAATGTAAACATTTTTTTTTAACCAAATTTTCAAAAATATCAAACTTTCCTGTTCCAAATTTAAAAAAAAGGAAGTTACTATTTATATATAATTTTCTTTCACTATATATAGCCATAAACTATATACAATTTTTTCTCCTGTGAACTTCTAAAAGAGTTTTTTAGAAAATAAATGTAATTTTGATTTTTAAAACAAAATTTTGCTTCAAAAATTAAAATTTATACTTAAATACAGAGAAATTACGTAAAGAATTCCAGTTTTCACTTCTGAACAGGGAATTATAATTTGTTTGAATTCAAAAATTATTTTGTCTTGCAACTAAAAATTTTCCATAGTCTGAAGCTTCCTTTTTCCAAATAATATAAAAAGTGAACTACTGTATTTTTAATTATTATAGAAATGTTCCAAACAAATATAATTCCGATTTGGAAAAGGGAATTTGATAAAATAAATGTAATTGTGGCTTGGAAAAGGAAGTCTTCTTAAAGAATTAGAATTTTGAAAATGAAAAAGGTAATATTTGGCATGGAACGGTAAATTTGGGAAAATAATGTAAATTATTGTTTATAAATAGGGAATTCACAAAAAAAAATCCTTTTCCAAATAATTATTCCTCAGATTTGAACATTCCTTGTCCCAAGTTTGATTTTTTTCAATTAAAAAATTCTTCTTTTTTGCAAATAAAAATGTGTTCAATTTTCACATTGCCCTCTTCCAAATTCTAGAACAAGGAGCTTTTTATAATTTTAAGTTATAATAGAAAATGTTGTAAATAAATATAATTCTCACCCAGGGGGAAAAATTATCCATAATAAAAAAAATGTGTTTCCCTCCATATACATATAGACTACAAATTTATAACACGAAATTTCATTAAAGAATTATAATTCTATTACAGGGAGTTTCAGTATAGAAGTATATTTTTCACTTTGGTAAAGACTATTTCGTAAAAAATTATATTTTTCAGTTTAGGGATCTTATTTCCTACTCAAAATTACAACTCTTTTCGAAAATTCCCTGTTCGAAATCATAAATCTCTTAAAACGTCTGGAAATTTCTTGAACTCTTTGAAAATCGTTTAAAGTCATTTAAACCTCCTGAAATCTTTGAAATTAACCAGAAGAAGACAGGAACATGAACAGGAATTAAAAATCATCAGTCAGGTAGACAACTTGATTACATTAATTAGAAAACTATTTTAACGTGATAAAAACTATATAATTAAAGGATCACTCATGATAGGAAATAATGTAAAGAAGCTATTATTTCTACCCCTATAAAGGGGGTTTAAACATACCTATAAACGTATATTGTTAAATTAATTAACTAAACACCCTTAAAAATAAAATAAAGGTTTAGAGAATTTTAATATTTATTGAACCCATTCCTAAATGTTACTTTTATGTTCTGTTTACACATGGTAATGGGTTTTAAGATGGAAAACGGAAAAGGTCTCACATTTGTTTCGCTAGGATCGACCTTTATCGACGGATTGCGTGACTGAAAAAGAACCTTGTGTTATTCAAGGATTGTAGGGGTTTATGAGGGCATTTATTGAACGAGGATATCGCAATAAAAGAATGAATATTTCGAAAGAGAATTATGACCGCGTAAAATGGTTCCTGCGTGCCTATATTAAGGACAAAGAAATGGTTTTTTTAACTCATAGCTCATAAATCTGGATAATAAAACGATGAATCTGTTTTTTTCAGAATTTAAAACGATATTTTGTTGTTCGAAAAGCAACAGAGAATTTTTCTGTGTTGTATAATTTCCATTTCTGGTTCTATTTTTAAAAGGAAACTCCAACATTTTTATTGGTGCATAAACCTTAATAGTTAACTGATCATTAAGATTGGCCTTGCTTTCTTGTGAACTTATATGTGGTAATTACCCTTCAGAATCTTTTTCCAAACCATCATTGACATGGTCGGACAGGTCAATCAGTATCCTTCCAGAAAAAAGCTGAGCAATAAATCTTTTTTTTCCTTCTTTTCCGTTAATGAACTACTGTCAGCTTTCTCGTTTATACACGCCTTTCAATAATATGGATATTAAACCTTTTTTGTGATTAAAATTTTTAAAACGATTTCTAGAATGTCCAATGAGGGCGACATTATATTTCAATTAAATTTTGATTGACGTAAACTGTCCCTTATTACAGAAATTGCGTATTCCTAACACATTTAATGAAAATTGGAAAATGTAATTAAATTTTCCAAATGAATAATCTGCTTTGTCATTGAAATTGCTAACGAAATTTCTCGAATTAATTCGAAATCGTCCGACGAGAATGATAGAACATTCCGGATGCAAAATTCCATAACGAATTTATAATTTACGCCTTATAACACTTATAATCTAAATAAATATTATTTTCAGAAAAAAAACGAAAGTTTTGATTTCAGGACATAGAAAATTTTGTCTTTGCTACAATTTCTGAAATTTATTAAAAGTGTTATCTAGTGACAATATTGTTACTGTTATAGACAAATTTGATAAAAATGTACTCGAATTTGCGACTTTAAAATAAAAAAAGTCTTTTTTTGCGTCTTGAATATTTTTCCTGGAACAGTATATTTTCTATGTTTCTACATTTTTTTCTCGAAGTTTTTACAAATGCTGATGAGACTTTTGCAGGACCAACATACCAAAAAAGTCATACAGTTTTTTTTAAATTTTTGTAAGATCTAAATCATTTTTGTAAGAAAAGTACAAAAAAATTCAATATAATGTTTGTCGAAATTTTTAAATGTGCTGATGTGAATTATTGTCCCAAAAGAGTACTGCTTTAATAGGGCCAAATTACCAAAAAAGTTTAAAGTATGTCCGTTTATCCAGGACTTTTTAAAGATAAAAGTACCGCAAAAGTCTCACTTACCTTTTTTTACACAAAAGTACTGAAAAAGTCCTACTTTATTATTAATTTTTTTAACTGGTCTTTTTAAGACAAAACTACTGTAAAATTATCACTTAATTCTTTTTTTAATTCTACATGTAAGTCGTTTTTGGGACATAATTCTCTTCAGTTCATGTAAAAATTAAACAAAAATAGGACTTAAAATAATAGGAATCAGAAAAACTCTGGCGAAATGGGACATATTTTGCGTATTTTTACTTACTTTAGTCCTATTTCATTAGTACTTTTTTGGGATATCAATACCCATCAGTACTTGTAAAAATTTCATAAAAAATAAAATGGAACTTTTTATTACTTTTGTCCCAGAAACTATTAAAGGCTTGTAAAGATTGAAAAAAGTGAAACTTTTCTGGTACTTGTGTCCTTAAAACTCATACTTTAAATATATCGATATAAGGTGCGACAGCATTTGTAAAAATTTCAAAAAATAAAATGGAGCTTTTTTAGTATTTTTGTCCCAGAAATTATTCAAGGCTTGCAAAAATAGAAGAAAAAAAAATAAGTGGAACTTTTCGGGTACTTTTGTCCTTAAAAAGTGAGACTGCATTTGTAAAAATGTGAAAAAAATAAAATTGAACTTATTTGGTACTTTTCTCCTAGAATTTATTCAAGGCTTGTAAGGATTGAAAAAGTTGGCTTTTCTTTACATGGGCTTGGCAAGGAAACACCGACTTATTTAATGCCAGAGGATCAATAAAATACCTCATCATGAACAGCAGTTGTAAAAATGTGGAAAAAATAAAATGAAAGTTTTCAGGGGGGCTTCGCCAATGAATAAAAAGATATTTTCAAATTGACTATAATAATTCGAATAATTCCACTTTATTCATATTTTTCTCCATCAGTGTTCACATTCATAAAAACCTGAAAGTACGTGCATGTTTCGGGCTATGCAAAAATTGCATAGTCTTTGGGGAGGGGGCAATGTTTTCCATATGCTGTCTTGCATGGAATGCAGTTTTTGTTGAAAATGTATCTTTTTAGGTTTTAATTCAACTCCTTTGTTGACAGTTGAAGTCCTTTATTAAAAATTAATTTTTTTGTTTAAAGATTTATAATTCTACTTGAAAATTCAATAGGTTGTTAGAAAATTCCAATGCTTTGTAAAAAATTCTTTTTTTTAAATGGAAAACTTTTGTTGTTCAATTAAAGTTGGACTATTTCATTTTTTGTTACTTGGTTGTTATTTGGTTAAAAATGTATGCATTTTTCATAAAATTCATCTTTTTTGTTAAATTACACTGTGTTTCATTTAAAATTTAAATCTTTTCTTTTTTGAAGTATTAATTATAGTTTTTAAAATTGAAAATTCATCTTTTCAGGTTTACAATTCCACTTCTTCGTCGAAAGCTGAACTACTTTCTTAAACCCTAATTTTTTTGGTGCAGGATTGATAATATTTCTGTTGAAACTTCCTCTATTCGGGTTAAAAATGTATCTGTTTTGTATAGGAAGTTCGTCTTTTTATCTTGAGAATTCCATAGTTTGGTAGAAAATTCAACTGTATTTGTAGAATATTATTTTTTTTGTATAAAATTGAATTCATTTTTAAATAACATTTTCTGTATTTTTTTTGGTGCAAACTTGATCTTTTTAGCTTAAAAGTTAGAAAATTAACCTTCTTGGTTTAAAATTCATATTTTTTACTTGTAAATTCTACATTTCGAATAATTTGTTTTCTTTATTCACGGAAAAAAATATTTTCTTGAGAATTAAAATATTTTGTTGGAAATTCATTACCTGAATATTAATAAATAAAAAATAACCTGTAGTTTCTGGAGCAACAGTAAAACAAAGTAATAAAAGTCTGAATTATTTTAATTAAACACTTACCTTTGTCTACTTTTTTCTAAATTTAAATTTAAAAAAAATGGAATTATACAAATTTTCTTTATTTTTTATGTAAGGCTTTGACAATAGTTGATTTCCTGGGATTTGGGATTTCTTGGAGATGATTTTTTGTTTTGAATCGTTTTCAGCGTTAAAAAATTTATAAAATATGTGAGCTCAAAGATATCGTGGATTATTGACTTCTCTGCACATTTTCCTATCTTGAAACGGAAAGTAATCGAATATAAAATCGACACCGCGATATAAAAATAATGGTCATACTTTAAATATAAAAACCTTAGATTTTAAAAGTTTTATATTATATTTTTTCACATTAAAAGGATTTCTATTTTTTTAATAAACTTTCCTTATTTCAAAAACATACAGTAGAACCTCGATTTTCCTTTGTAATGTGGAGAGGAGATACCTCGGATAAGCGAAAACTCGGATAATACGGAAGAAGTACAAAATTCGGAAGACTCATCTATTTTTGATATATTTTAAATATAAAAATAAATATAAACATTTAGCAAATAAAAGTAAACAACTTACGAATGTAGATTTCTATGTATTATTTTATTAATTTATTAATAATTTTAAACTACTGCGCGCATTCAGAATTAGGCGTAGCAGCTTCATCTGTTTTATTAATGATTCTCCGTATTATCCGAGCATAACCTCGGTTAATGCGGAGTGCTTGGATGAGTCCCGTTGCTTTGGATAACGCGGAGCCTCGGATAATAGAAGGCCGGATAGTCGTGTTTCTACTATATTAAAAAAAACTAATCATTATCAAGCAACTTTCTTTAATGGCAAAGTAATAGTCTTGCCCATCAAATATGACTTTTGTCTCCAGTTATTGACTAAAAGTCATTTATATTGCACGAACTCTTTCGAGAGCAGACAAAAGCGGCCCATTTGTTACCAATTGTTTTTTTAAATGTCAGTTTAATTACTGGTATAATTATCGCTCTCAAAGGACATCTTACTCTATTTCCGGTAATTTGTCGAGTTTTGTGACACGAGAGGGTAGAAATTTAATTTCTCAGCTATCTCTATAAATAATCTTGTGTCAACTAATTTCCAGATTTAACGTGGTTATAACAAAGTAACCTGTAAAAATACTTATTTGCCTCTATTTAAATCGAAATCTACTCTAAACTCATTTGTGCCGTTTTCCATTTCAAATAATCGCATAAAACTGACATTTATGTCATTGTCCTTTGAATTTACGACTCACATGAGCATGAACCAATTAACAAATTCCATCAGTACGATATTGTTGAAAAGAAATATCATGCAGACGAATTCCTGCGTTTCAAATTCAATTCATACACCTGGCCGGATTTTTGTTTCCAGAAAACCGAACAAAAAAATGTTGTGATTAAAATCCAGTGTCCTGGGAATTTTTAGGTCATGCGTAAAATACAGACCAAAAGAGAATATTCGCTTTACAATAGAGGTGATTCTACTAGTCGGTCTAATTTAAATTTCTTAAATTTTGAGAATTTAAATATCGATTTATTTTTGAATATTTAATATTTTCCATTTAAATATAAACTATTTGATTGAAATTTAATTTTTCTCTAGAAAATTAATATTCTCGGGCGCAAAATAAAATTTTTTGTACAAATTTCGTCTTTTTGACTTAAAAATTGCCCTATTTGGTTTAAGAATTATATTATTTCGGTAGAATATTTAAGTATTCATTTGCAAGTTAATCTGCTTTGATTGTGGATTAAACTACTTTAAAGAAATTTAGTCTTTTTTTATTGATTCTAACTGTTTTTTTTTTAATTTCAAACCAAAGTTTTTTTAACTGAAATTTTAACTATTCCATTGTTTGTTCAGAATTAATCTTTTTTGTTAAAAAACGTTATATTTTTTTGGTGGAAAATTTACATGTTTTCGTGAAAATTTGTCTCCTTAGCTAAAAAATTCAACTCTTTAGTTCAAAATGCAACTGTTTTTGGTAGAAGTTTAAAATCTTATTTTTTTGTATAAGACTTCAACCAGGAGCTTAAAAATTTATCTTTGTAGATTGAAAATTCAACTATTTTGTTAAAATGTCATGGTTTTTTTGAAAATTTAAATTTTGTTGTTAAAAATTTGTTTTTTTACGATAGAACATTTGTCCCTGTGGATTGAAAACTTATTTTCTTTGTTAGGAAAAATCTAGGTACAAAAATGGATCCTTCTTAGTTGAAAATTCGACTATTTTGTACAAAATTCGTCTTTTTGTTGCTAAAATTAATCTTTTTTCTTGAAAATTTGTCTGTTTGGGTTGGACATTTTATTATTTTAGTAGGATATTCAACAATTTAGTTGAAGATTAACTTTCTGGTTAAAAATTCATATTTTCCGATTGAAAATTCAACTGTTTTCTACAAAAAATGCGCTTTGGCACAAAAATTCATCCTTCTTCTTGAAAATTCGTCTTTTTGGGTTAAAAAATCTAATTTTTTGTAGAATATTTAATTAATTGGAAGAGAAAAAACTTTTTGGTTGTAATCCTTATTTTCGGGTAAAAAAATCAAATTTTTCTATAGAATTCAAGCTTTTCTTTTGAAAATTGACAACTTGTTTAAAAAATATTCTGCTTTGACTAAGGATGCAATTAATTTTTTTAAAATTTGACTTTTTTATTTATTTCAACTTTTTCATTTAAAATTAAAATCTCTTTTCTCTAAACTATCAACTATTAGATTTTTCGTTTAGAAATAATATTTTTTGATTGAAAATTTAATTACTTGGTTGAAAGTTGAGCTTCTGCGTTAAAAGTTTATTTTTTGTTGAATATTCATAAGTTTAGTTCAGAATTCATCTTTTTGTCCGAAATTTAATTATTTTGTTAAAATTCACCTGTTTTGTTTCAAAGTTATGTTTTTTCATCGAGAATTTACCTATTTCCTTGAACATTCTTCTTTTTAAATTGAAAATTCAACAGTTTTGTTAAAATTCATGTTTTTTTTCAAAAAATCAACTTTTTTGTTGCATATCTTTGTCTTTTGGGATAGAAAACTTGCTCATATGGATTGAAAATTCAACTATGCTAAAAATACTCGTCTTTTAGGATTCAAAATTCAGCTTATTAAAAAAAACTATTTGATCGTAAATTTAACTATTTTTTCTAAAATGAAGTTTTTTTTTGTTTTGATAATTGAACAATTTGTTTGAAAGTTTGATTATGCGACTATGCACTGCGAGTGGGGTCCTCGAGCTGTTGCTCATGCTTGACCGAACACTGCCCTCTCTTTCGACCCCGCGGCTCCTCTTATCAGGAAACTAAGGTCATAATATCCAGGAATATTTTAAAGCGGGGTTCTCATATCGAGAGTTGAGTGTATTAAGTATTTCCAGAATACTTTTTGCTTTCATTTGATTAGTGAAAATCTTTTATCTTTATGGATAATTATTATCAAAAATAAAAAGATATAGAAGTGTTTTATCTTCTGAGAAAAATAAAATTCCCTGAGTTGAATGTACAGCTTTAAAAAGGAACTAAAAAGAAATAATTTACAGCATAAACAGGCCATTCCTCAAAATAACGGTTGCTCCCTTGTCTTCAATAATATTTGTTGCACTTCAATAGAACAATAAGCTTTTATTTGTACGGCAATAAAAAAGTTGGAAATAACATCTTGCTACTGATATTTACAACTTTCCTATCATATTC
>NC_046659.1:73575500-73591922 GCF_010883055.1 Belonocnema kinseyi | reverse complement strand
TTGTCCCATCTTATTAATCCGCTATTTCTTAATGCGCCAATACTTAAACCGTTGAAGGATTTAACTGATTTACAACTTTCAGTATAATTTTTTGCCTTTTATGATACACTTCGCCGAGGTTTTTTAAATGAATAAAGTGGATATTTGAAGAAATTTAAGATTCAATATTTTTTGGTTTTATCATTGGCGAAGGTGAACTGTAAATAATCTTTGCGTGTTTCAGTAATTAAATTAAGAGAATTTATCATTGAATTTTATAGTATTTTTTATGTTTAAATCTTTTAAGTTTTCGAATGATTTGAAAGTACGTAAAAGCCTTTTTAGGTTTAAAATTCAAGTAACTATTTTTAGAAAATTAGTTCTTTTTTATTGAAACTTAATTTTTCGTCATGAAAATTGAAGTACTCAATTTTTAGTTACAAATTGATCTTTTTTATTTAAAAAATTCATAACTTTGTTTAGAAATCTATGTATTCTGTTGAAAAATCGTTTTTTTTTTTTGAGTAAAAAACGACTCTTCTTCGTTGAAAATTCAATCATTTGATTACAAATTTATGTGTTTTGTTGAAAATTCGTCTTTTTTGGTAGAAAATTATTCTTCTTGTTTGAAAATTCAACTATTTTATTTAAAAATATATGTATTTTGTTGAAAAATTTTCTCTTCTGTAGACAATTAATCTTCTCTGTTGAAAATTTTAACGTTCAGTTAAAAATTCACGCATTTGCTTAAAAATTTGTTTGTGGTAGAGAATCAATTTTTTGGGTTAAAAATGCAATTGTCTGGTTTGAAATAATTCTGTTTAGATTGACGATTCAATTTATTTATTAAAGGTTATCTTTTATGTTTAAATTCGACTGTCTTTAATTGAAAATAAACGTATTTTTTAGTGTAATATTAACTATCATATTTTTGTTGAAAAATCATATTTTTAGGTTAAAAATTCTACTGCTTTGTTTAATTTCTTTTCTGTTTGTTAGAAATTTATTTTTAAGGGAAATTTTAACGATTTGGTTAAAAATTGACATTCTTCTTTGAAAATTTTCTTCTTTTTTTAAAAAAAACTTCGTATTTTTTACTCTTTTTTAGTTTAAAGATTCAAGTATTTAGTTTAAAATTAATATAATTTATAGAAAATTAATCTTTTTTGATAGAAAACTTTTCTTATTGGTTGAAAATTCGACTATTCGGTCAAAAATTTATTAATTTGTTGAACATTCGTCTTTTTTGGAGAAAGCGTTCGGCTTGGTTGAATATTTATCTGTTGGTTGGAAATGTATGCATTTTTTTGAGAATTCTTATTTTATGGTACAAAATTAAGCTTCTTCGTGAAAAATGCTACTGTTTTGTAGAGCACTCATTTTTTTACCTTGAAAATTCAACATTTTAAATAAATTTGTTTTGCTTTATCAACTGGCACATATTCTTTGCTTAAAAACTCTCTTGTTCAAAATTTTTCCTTTTTATTTGAAAATTCATCTCTTTTGATAGAAATTTTATCTTTTTTTAGAAATTCGTCTGTTTTGGTTCAATTGAACAGGCTTTAATTAAAATGAACACTTTTTCTTGGTTAGAATATCAACTATTACATTTTTTTGAGAATGCATCAGGGATTGTCCATATATTACGTAAGACGTTTTTCTGTTGTTTGAATAAAGACGAAAATAATATTTTTATCAAGTTGAAAAGGACACAGCGATATAAACATAAGAAAAATGTTTCACGTAATATATGGACAATCCCTCACTGTACTGTCAGATTTTGCTAAAGTCGCCCTTCTCCCAAATATACTTGAAATTAAATAATAATAAAATTAATATAAACTGAAGTTAACTAATCGCGATTCAAACAATTTTATTGCATACTTCAAGAATTTGAAATTGATTAATTTTGAATTTATTTTTTAAAGTTAGGGATAAAAGAAATCTGAAAAACTCCAATTAAAAACTTTAGGACATACAAAATTTAAAAATAAATGAAATTTTTAGTAATTTTTAAACTAAGTAAGATGGATATAAACACAGTACATGTATATGATTTGATTCCAAATTAAAATGTGTAACAAATTCCAATTAAAAAAGAAGAAAATTAAAAAATGTTAAAAAATAAACATTTTTAATTTGAAAGCGGTTATAATTTCATAGTTTTAAATTATCAAGACTTAGTGTCTCAGATCAAGCATTAAGTACTAAAAATGTTCGAATTAAAATATTGAAAAATGTACAAATTTTTAGCTTTTAAGTTTAATAATAAATAAAAAAATACTTTAAATTTATAGTTCCATTATTGCAAATTTAAGATGTTATTATAGCTTGACGAGGCTTTTTAGGCGATTTTCAAAATTGAATAAAAAAAGATAATATATTTTTTTTATGGAAAGTTTGTTTAAAATATTTTCTCAAATCTAAAGCTAAAAAACACATGGATAGAAAATCCCCATCTGGTTGACATGATTTTTCTGCCCGAGGGCGTCCGAAAAAAATAATACTATTCTTCAAATATATAAGTATGGCTTACAGTCAAGACTTGAACTAATAAAAAATATTGAAAATTCGCAAACTGGCATTTTATATTTAATTTTTGCGATTCTTCACGTTTTTTTAGTGGTTTTTGACCTGTTAGAAAATCAAAAAAAAAATTTCTGATTTTAGCGAAAATGCTTAAAGCGCCTAAAAAAGTTGCATGCCTATAATGCATGTGGAAACCACCTTAAAGCAACCCCTGACGTGAAACAATAACTAAAATAAATAAAAAAGAATATTATAAATAATAATAGTATGCATAAAAAAATAATATAAAGTTTGATTCAAAAGAATCCCTTTGTAAACAAATTCTACATACCAAATATTATCAAAAATTTTAACAACAAAAAAACAATTTTCATCTTTCAAACTGTAATACTCTCTTAAAGGAATTCAAAATTGAAGAAATAATGTATCTCGTCACCCGTTACTCTTCTTTAAAAGTCGACTTAAGTATTTCCTCTTTTTGAATTCACGTATATTTTATTGATCTTTCTTCTAATTTCGTTCCTGAAACTTTTAACCTAATTTCCCTGATACTGGTGGGTCATAAATTTGTTTTAAATCTTCTGACCTAATCGATTCACAAACCCGCACCTACATACGTCACGCAAAAGTGCATACATAAATTAACGAGACCTATCCAAATAGTATCCTAAAATATCCAGAGAACAAGTTTTTTCGACTTCCAGGAAGTCAGGAACATTTCCCGTTTCGGGAAAGTAATTTCCCTCAAATGTAACGAACCTAGAGGAGTACGTGAATGGAATGGAATATTCACTCTCTTGATTGCGGTATCAGTGTACGGGCTTCGCCATCGCGATTTAGAGAATAATGCTGTCACGGAGGTTCGACTGCAATTCGTTTTGCACACTCATTACGTGACGTGAAAATAAAACAGTAGCAATTAAAACGTAAGTAGTGGTTTCTCGAGTTTACAGTTCTAGCGTCTATATTTTAATCACGAGAATTGTATTTTTAAGCAAAATTCTCGTCGATAGAAAAATAAAGTTTAAATTGTTGCATTAAGATTTTTATAAAAATATCAAGTACAATAGGCTTGTCGAAAAAAAGGTTTGTCTGGAAAAGTTCAGCCGTTTTCGATTTGTTTGAAATATGAGTCAAATAATACAGATTGACCTCAAGAAAAACTCGATTCGATTATTTTACGTAAGTGCTGAATCAAAAAAGTTTGGGTCAAAAAGTTGGAAAATAATTTTCATCTTTAAAAAATGTTTCTAATTTGTAGTAGCAATTAAAAATTCTAGCTTTTTTGTAATTTTTAGAGATTTTCATTTGGCATTATTTTTTCAGCATAATATTGTTAGTACGATAGCTTTCATACACATTTAGAAATCATTATAGGGTTCCCCATTTTTAACAATGCAATTTTCAAAAAGAAAAATTTCAACCGCCTAAACTGTTTAAAAAAATTAAGGGTAGGGTATAAAACTGAGATCTAAAAATGTATTCGTGATGGATGTAAATTTTAAACGTGTCATAAAAATGAATTTTTTCACAATATAATTTTGACTTCGGCGTTTTCAAAGCATCCTCACATTTTATAGCATGGTTAGTTAATACTAGGCAGTCTGATAAGTACCTGAAAATTCTAAGAGATGGCATTAGTATTCACTAATGTGAACCATTTTCGTCGAACTGGATCCTTCAAATGACGCCTGTCAAAACTTCAGCCATTTATGTTTACGCATTTACAAGTTACAGCACTGAGAAGCGACTAACCTCCGAGTTTTTTTTATTATGGAAAAATTTTCAATAGATTATTACATGCAAATCTATCGTTATCTATTCTTTCACAAAATGATTATTAAACTGATCCATCCACCTATAAAAAAATAATTTATCCATTCGATTGTAAATTGTTCCTTTAAAATTTTTTTTCACCTGTAAAATTAAATTGATTATACTTCGCCTTGTAGCTTTACCCGCTTTAATTTTCTATAGACGTCAAAAATTCAAAAAGAAAATTTATTTCCATTTTTCCTATAACTCGCATAAGGTCCTAAATCCCAAATAACTTTTGATTCATTTGTTGCTGCGAAAAGAAACCAATTATTCAAAAAGAAAGATTATTTTTCGACTTTATCGGTTGTTTTTATCTCAAGCAAACTTTATTATTTGACTTAAATTTTTTTTAAGTCGAAAAGTTTTTCACTTTTCAGGAAAAGCCTTTTTACGGAAAACAATACAGTACAGAAGATAGTGAAATTTGATAGAAGTTAGGGATAAGTTCTAAAGTCTGTAGTTAATTAAAAATTAATTTAGAGGGATACATTTTTTAAGCAACACTTAATGTTAACGGTTAAAACGTGTCGGGACTTCGTTTGAAATGCTCTTAAGCTCACTTTATTGCCAGTTTGGCAGCAATTTCTGCAAATTGGGATTGTACGATCGACCGAATTTTTCTTTTCCTCTCGATAACACCTTTCCAAGCAATTCTTGGGAATTCTTGGCAGATTAATAATTGATGGATCGGAAATATGCTTGTAGAGAACTAACTGAAATATTATTTCAAAATTTTCTAATTTCAATCTCTCGGTTGTGAATGTAAAACAACTTAATCAATAATCCAATCTGAAATTTTTTTAAGACCTATCTTAATAGACTCTTTCTTTTTATAGTATTTTATTACAATAATTTCGGTTTTTTTTTAATTATTTAATTTTGCAGAAATGTATTCATTGGCATTTCGATTTTGATTGTATCAAATATTATTTGAAAATTGCGTTAAAATTTCATTAGAAGTGAAATTCTAATTATAAATATTTCAGGGTTTCCTCTAAGAAAGGGTTTCTGGTCAATTTCTGGTTACCACACATTTGTTCAAGTAATAAAAACTAGATAATAAAAATGTCGATACACAAAACATGTTCAATTTAAATATTTAAAACTAAACTACAAAATTAAAGCATCGAATGCATTAGAACTCTTCTGAATTTAAAGTATTTAAAAATAATGTTAAATAACTTTTAACTAAGAATTTATAAAAAAATTTTACAAGACTTTTTTGGAATTTTGGGTTCTTTTTCTTGTCTGAAAAAATTTAGTTTCTTCATTTAATATCTTCAAATTAAAAAAATGTACTTCTTCCTTATTTATAAAAATTATTTTTCAGAATTTTTTTGAGCGCTTTCCAAGGTTTTTAGACATTTTTAAGGGAGTTTAGGAGATTTAAAAAATGAGCTTGCAATGTTGACCCTAAACGACAGAAATTTTTTGAAAGTTTGCATACAATTTAAAAGTTTTTAGGGTATTTTCAACGATTTCAAGGTATTTTAGAGAATGCCAAAGATTTAAAAGGATTTTTATGGGATTTCAAGTAACTTTTGACGAATTTTAAGTGATATTTTTCTTATAAAAACTTGAAAATAATAAAAAAAAGTTTGGTTAATATGTGTTTTTAATTAATTTCCTTGAATTGAGAAAGTTTTGGAAGGATTTTATTTGTTTATGAAATCTGATCGCAATGAAAAAGATTCCAAGGAATTTTAGAGGATTTTTAGGATTGACTAATATTTCAAAGGATTTTTGGGGAATTTTAGAAGATTTTCAAGGGTTTCAGTTAGGATTTTATAGAACGGATTTTAAAGATTTAAAAAAAAATTTTAATATTGTAAGGTATTTCCCAAGATTTTAAAGGATTTTAAAGATTTAAGAGCATTTTAAAAGATCTGAAGGAAGTTTCAAGAACTTTAATCAATTTCAAGAGATTTCAACAAATTTAAAAGTATTTGCAATATTTTAGACTATTTTAAAGGATTGCAAGGGATTTTGAAGAGATTTAAATAATTTCCAAGACTTTCCAAAAATTTTAATGATATGGGATTTAAAGAAATTTCGTTTTATTTTTAATAATTTTCTAGAATTTGGAAAGGTGTTGAAGGATTTTACAGGATTCATAAGGTTTAAGGATATTTTTAAAGATTTCAAGGAATTTAATAATATTTTAATATATTTCAAAAAAATTTCTTTAAAGAAAGTGAGGGATTTCAAACATTTGAAGAGAATTCAGACTTTTCAGCAGATCCGAAGAATTTTAAGAAAATGTAAAGCATCTTATTAGATTTTAAGCAACTTTAAAAGATTCCTAGGAATTTATAAAAGCTTCCAAACATTTCAAAGTATTAAAAAAATTTGTAAAGAGTTTAAAATATTTTAGTATTCCGAGGAATTTTTAAGAGATTTAAAAAATTTGAAGGAATTTTCTAAGATCTTAATGACTAAAAAATTCCAAAATATTTTATGCGGCGCGAAAGAATTTCTTTTAGAAGATTTAGAAGTATTTTTTAAAGCCTGTTAAGATCTAAACCTAATGCTTTAAGAATTGAAGAATTCCAAATGTTGTTTAAAATTAGTAATTTTCATATTGTGTGTCACACTTTTTAAACTCAAAAAAAAGTTTTCACTACGTTTTCTGTCTATAAGAGTAAAAATTATTAAATAATATTAGCCATATTGCTGGAAGAAGAAGATTCAAAAACGTGTTTGTACATAAAAGTGACCTGGGTCTATAAAATGACAGTCACAAGGTTTTGAGAGATTCACCCAAAACCCATTTGTTGATGCAGGGGATTAAGAATCGGAGGGTTAAAGGAATTTAGCAATAGGATCGAAGAGCTTAATCAATCTTTTTTCGACTGACTTCAACCTTCCTTCTGAAATAGAAAAAGGAAAATAATATTCACAGAAAAAGTGAAATAATTACACTTTTCTTGTAATATTTTTCTTTACTTCTATATTCTATTTTTTGTTTTTTTTTAAACCTTATTTTAAAGGTGATACCACATAACTAAATAATCAATTTTTTTAATGGAAAATCTTTTAATTGCATACAAAATTATTAAAAAATCAAATAAAAATTTTACCAGAACAATTTTTTCCAAATCTTGAATTTGATATAGAATTTGTAATAAGATTATTATCTGGGAGCCTGTTTTTATTTTTTATTATAAAAGGAAATATAATTTTTTATCGCAACCTACAGTCGATTGCTCAAAAATGAGGTTAGTGCCACTTTTAAATTGTCAGCTTCCACATACATTTTATCGAACGTGGATAACTTCTCTCAAACAAAATTTTTTTTCTTCAGTTTAAGCAAGACTTCAGCTTTAGAGTGGACTTTTTTCTCATCTTTAGATAGTGATTTTTATTTCAAAGAATCCTTTTTCTGCTCCCCTGAAAAAAATCCATTTTGTTGGTTATCTTTTTTTGTACTGCCAACCTTCAATACATGACCAACGTGATTTAAATTTTGCCATACTAGAATTTATGTAACATTTATTGATAAGGTGATGATAAAATATGATATAAAATTTGCTATCTTTGATCATATTTCTTTCAGGATTGCTTTATCGTGCATGCTTTGTGCCTCAAGGCATTGAGAGTCGGCCAAGTGAAAACAGAGTGTTTTAGTCAGACTCGAGGGTCTTTTTCAGTAGAAAAGGTAGTTCTCACTGGACATCTCTCTTTTCAAGTCTCTTCGACCATCCAATCAGTTCCAGTTCCAAAAAGATGACCTTTTCACAATGCGAAACAAGCAAAAATAGTGATAAATAATATTTTCTAATAATTGTGCAATAAATGTTATTCAATTATAATTTTTAAATTCATAATTAATTATAGGAAACGTGAAGATATGTAAAAAATTCTCATTACTTGTAGACCATAATTAGAATTTTTTATACTAATCTTGATTTAATACTATACTCTATTCTACTAAACAAATAATGTTTAACAATAAAAATCGGATGTTTAATAACTTTGAACTTGAAGCTTGACTTCGACACTTGAGGTTTTAAATTTATAGTTTCAGACAGATACATACGAGATATTTTAGATACTTTTTTATATATAATTTCTAAAAAGAGTCGTTTCATATTTTGAACCTTTACACAATTGGGCTTTGATATGTGTACTTTGTTAGGATAAATTTAGAAAAAAATTTTTAATCAAAGAAAATGTGGCTTGATAGAAACTTCAGAATTAGATTTTAATATATTTAAAAAATATTTCTTTTAACAAAAAAAAATTAAAATGTTTGCCACATTTTTCTTTCTACTTTAAGCATGTTGGGATTAAATATAAATTTACACTTCAAATGTATCACATGGACATTGAAAGATGTCATGGTATATTTCATTCAAAATTTAAAAAAACATTAATTAATTATTCTCAGGACTAACCATAACCTAATTTCCTTTGAAAAAGCTGACCTATTTGAAATCGAAGAAATTATCAAAAGTGACTAATTTTTTAACACAAAAGTCACGACTGTACATTATAAAAGTGAGTAATGTTCTATCAATTTTAAAAGAATTCTAAATGTATTTGACTAGTAATAATATAATAAAATAATTTAAGTGAATTGGAATTTTATATTTTAATTACATTATTTTCAGTAAAATTGCAGTGAACTGAGAACAATTGATGGAAAATCAGAATAATTGGATCAAATTTATAAAAATTTAAGATAAATTAAAGCAAATCCAATTGAATTGAAAGAAATTTAAAACCATGACCAAATTAATTGAATTCAGTAAGTTTGAAATGTCCAGAAGAGTTTAAATAACTTCAACATAAATTAAACAAAAACTTTTAAGAATCCTTTAAATTGCGTAGAATTAAGTGAATTTAGAAGAATTCAAGTAAATTATACAAATTTAAGAGAATTAAAAAAAATATTTTAGAATCTTCTTAATAATCCTTGAAACCCGACGAACTCCCTAACTTCTTAAGAATTTTTTTTCTTTTAATTGTTCAAAATACTTAAAATTCTTGTCAAATGCTCTAAAAAAATTGTTAATCTCCTGAAAATCCTCTGGAAACTTTTAAAATACCCTAAAATATTTCAAATCCTTAAAAATTCCATTAAATTATTGAAGTCAACTAAAAAATCTTTGAAATTATTGAAATCTATGAAAAATACCTTAAGATATTTTTAATTCTTTAAAATATTTTGAGCTTAAAATTATTAGAAGTTCCTTAAAATTTCTTAAAATTTTGTAAACTCCTTGAAATCCATTCTAATTATTAGTCAATTAAACATTTTTCGGAAATTTTTAAAGTTTCCTAAAATTTTTAAATTTCTTCAAAATCTTTGATAATCCCTTCAAATATTCGAAAATCTTTGAAATTCTACGAAATCCCCCAATTCTTGTAAATACATTCTAAATCCTGAAAAATTTATTAAAACCCCTTGAGAGCTTTTAAATTCCCCTAAAATAATTGAAATCCTCGAAAATCTGGTGAAATCACTTGAAATCTTTAGAAATATCTTCAAACCTTATAGGTTCTGTAGTCTCTTTAAAATGCCTTGGAATCTTGAAAAAAACCCTAAAATCTCTTTAATCGTTTGAAATCCCTTCACTCGTTTGAAATCCCTTCGGAAGTTTGAAAACACCTTAAAATCCTTAAAATACTTTGGAATCTCTTGAAATTATTGAAATCTATTTAAAATTCCTTGGAATCTTTCAAAACCCTCTACAATATTGCGAACCTTTTGAAATATTTTGAAATCCCTTTAAATGGTTAAAATCTATTTAAATGCTTAAAATATATTTAAATTTTGTTATAATTTTTTAAACATCTTTAAAACATTTCCAATGAATTAAATCAAATTCAGAAGTAAGCATACTTAGAGTGTGCTTCTTACAGAAACTCCCTGACTTGCATTTTTTTCAAAAATCCTGACTTCTCTGACTTTTTTTGCCCAACAAAAGTACCTTAATTTTCACTGATTGACCCCGAGTCAGTAAATGTCAAGAAAGACCCAAAAATTATTTTTTAATAACGCGTTTTTTCGGGTTCATTACGAAAACGGAAAAAGCTACATTTTTTCGATCACAGAAAAAATATGCGCAAGTAAATTTCCTATAAATGTAATTTTAAAATAAAAATTCGAAATTTTTTTTAAAAGTGTCTAAACGCAATAGTCTGTAAACGATAGGACATGTAATATGATCGCATATAGACCACTCGTATATAAATCGATTCATTATGCTTCCCATTTCTTTCCAATTTTATAGACTATCGATTATTATCGTTCTCTTATGCTGATTTATGGAACAAGCGCCAATAAGGCGCCTATCTATTTTTCTTGACGCTACTTTCTTCGCATATGTTTTATTGTCTTTACAGACCACTGCTTTCAGATTGATAAAACTGAAGTAATAATTTAGATTTTTATATTATTTTTGCGAAAATAGTCCATGACCAACAATTTAAAGTATTTACACTACCGACGGCTGGTATCCGGATGACCTATTAAATATCAGCCTTGACTGTGAAAAGTGATAGTGCTTTCCAGATTATAGATAAACATATAGTTTTAACATTCGAAAGATGATTAAATTCTGCATTAAATATGCTCTAGTTGAAGTAATTTGGTCTAGCGATTATTAAAGTATCACGTAAGAAGGACAAAACTAAAATTCTGCTTTGAAAAGAATGTTATGCTTTAAGTTTAACCATTGGCAGGAGTTAGAAAACTGAATTTATTTATGTATTTATATTATTATTTATTATTTATGTTATTTATGTATTTATCTATTTTTGCAAATTAATGGATATCAGAGAATTCAGAGAGTACGTGGTATTTAGAATATTCAAGAAATTCTGAGAATTTTGAAAAATCAAAGATTTCACCAAATTTAAGGAGTTCAGAGATGTTATGAATTTAAGGATTTCAGAGCCCTTAGAAAAGTTAAGGAATTTCCGGAATTTGATAAATTCCAGGAATTCAGAAGATTCCATTAATTTAGAATATTCCAATAATAGAACTTAGAGGAATCAATGATTTTAGAGAATTTAAGGAAGTCAGAGATGTTAGGAACTTTTAGAAATTAAGGATTTCAGAACCTTTAGGAAATTCGAGGAATTTCCAGAAATAAGAATATTCCAGGAATTCAAAATATTCAGGAACTATGTTCAGGCAACTATAAATTTAAAATATTATACCATTTTTACCAATTCAAATTAACAAAATTTCAATTTTAAACGCTTTGCATTTGAAAATGGTCCATTTTTGATTTGTAAAGTTGATTGATTCTTTTAAATTTAATATCGTTTAATATGAGTTAATATTAAATAATAATAAAATAATATTAATAACAATCACAAATATAGTTTAATATTGAAAACCTTGAATTCAAATTTATTTAATTATTTAAATTTTGATATTAAAATTGTTCAATTTTAAACATTTATTTAAGCAATTGTGGATGTTTTAGTTAAAAATTAATTATTTACTAATCATTAGTTTTTAGTATTTTCTAACAATAAAATATCATTATTTTTAAATGATACAATTTGAAAGGGTTCAAAAATGAAACCAAACCATTCTTAAGGTTTCGATATATGTTTTCAATTCAAGATTGTTCAGTTTTTAACGCTTCCAGTTTGAACTAATTTTGATGTTGAAAGTTTTGAGCTGAAAGCTAATCACCATGATTACAAAAATTTTATTTAAATTTTGAAGAATTTAATTTCTTCGAATTTTAAATAATCCAATTTTAAAAATGGAAATCTGAAAATATTTAATTTTTACCATTTTGAAATGGTCCTATTTTTAAGATTTAAAGCTTTCAATTAAATTTTTAAATTTCTAGATTCTTTAATTAAACATAAAATTGTTTGGTTTTGAGCGCATTTATTTAAATATGATACGGTTTTAATTTCTTTTTGTTCAATTAGAAATATTGTCCTTCTTCAAAATTTTACTTAATCAAAAACAATTTTAATTGGAACATGTTTATTTTAAAATCGTTCAATATGTTTTTCTTAAGCATCAAATGCCTTCAATTTAAAATTATTAATTATTTTCAATATTTAATGAATTGTTCAAAAGTGTATGTATCCTCAAATTAGTTATATTTTTCATGTGAAGATATAAAGTTCTATAGACTTCGCGTGCGTACATTTTTTTGCTAGTCTTTTCTAATCATTAACTTTTGCTTAGAAAATTGAACTTCGGAAGTTTAGTAGAGAATCCATAAAGTGTGAAATTTCTTTCAAAATTTTTAACACGTTCGGCAACCACGTACATTTTATGCAGTAAAAGCATTCTTCTCAGTAGGATTTGAAAATCTAATCCGCATCGCAAAGGGACATCCTTGAATGGACTTTGTCGTTTGGGATTTGTATGAAAAAAAGTCACTTTGAGATTTTTATCCTTTCCGCTCTTTCATACATTTTCACTATTCTTTTTCTCAGTAAAGTGCATGGATATAATATTATCTTTTTATGTACGTCAAAAATGTTCTAGAAGATTTTAATGAAATTCTCCACGAAATAAAATTTAATTCTAAATTTATATAAAAATGCAAGAACCGATCTCATTGTATTCAGGGATCATTTTTATCACTTAATCGATTTCATTCAGGTTTTTTTGTGATATTAACTTTAACTTGTTTAATAAAAGATCTGTCCCAACTTTTCTGCTTATTGTTTTTTCTTGTTCTGATCTTCAGAATTTTCACGTAAATTTTTCGACTATATAATAATATTAATATATTCTAATAGAATTCAAACTAAAACTATTAGGAATTACAATTTTTAAATTCAAGCCTTACAGTTTTAACTATCAGAATTTAGGTTTGAAGTTTTAAAATTCCAATAATCTTTTCTCATCAAAATTTATGTCTCTCATGCCCAATAATTTAAAATCAAATAAATTACGAATATTAAAAATGTGTTCTCATCCATCATTCTTGTTTCCGTTGTTAAGCTTGCAGATATCTTGAAACTTTTATATTGATTTTTCCGGATCTACTAGATGATATTTTCAAATTACTTTCGAAGTTTGATTGCACTTTTTTATACGGCCGAGTTTCTTTATCTCTAATATTTTGAACATGTAAACTTTCTTGATTATTTATAGAAATAAATCATATTACAGCATTCGTATTCGTATAAAACTTTAACTGTCTCTTCATTTTCTCGATTTTCTCATTTATTTTTCCTCCTTCCTTTTTCTCATTTTGTAAAAAAGCAGCTGTAACGTGCTCAGTCGATAATTAACTGGTAATCACTTACAAGCTAGATATTTACAAATAACAAATTATTCAAACAAAGGTTTAAATTATTTTTTAAATTTCTGCTTCAGTTGAATCTGGTTGAAGTTCTGAACGTGCAAATGAACGAAATTTTGGACTAATGACTTTGCAAACCAGGAAAAGTGCTAAAATGTTTGTTAATTTTTGTTGGAAATAATTTACTATAGAAAAAAGAATTATAATGCATAACTTAAATTGCAGTTGGGACAATATTTATGGGTAAAATAGAAATGTCGAAAAATATTTCGTTCATTTGAACATTTGCTGTATTTTATTGTAGTTTTAATTTTCTACAAGAATTTAGAACGATAAGAATCTACAGGAATTTACAGTTTTACCAGCCCAAAAGTTGTTCTTTCTCGATCTAAGATAAGAAATATTTACAATATTGCAATGAGATAATTTCAAATTAAAATGTATACATAATAGCTATTACAAAAAATTTTATATGTTTAAACTTCAAAGGAATAGTAGAATATTAAAAGACAGTAATAAATAATTGTTATTAAACAAAAATCCTTCAATTTAAAGTTTTTTTCAGAAAGAAAGCAATCCATTATACACCATATATGCTTTTACATTTTTTTCATTTGAATGTCCTCAATTTTTGTCATTCTAGGACCAAAAAGAACAACTTTTCGACTAAAAATAAATATTGAACAATTAAAGAATTGAACGCGGTCATTAAAATTAAAAGATTCAAGCTCTTGAAGATGAATTTTTTTAATTTATCAAGAACTCAATAGTTTCCGCGTAAAAAATGGATGATTTTTGATTTGTAACTTTTATACATTATAGAGTTAAAAAAATTCAAAAAATAGAAATTGACACTATCATTTCCAATGCTATAAATTCAAGAATGAATCAAAAAAATTTATAGAATTTAAAAATCATATGATTGTGTACAACTTTAGGCTAAAAAAATTAATTTATACATCAAAATTTGTTTTGAAATCTTTTTAAATATTCTCTTGAAAATCGGTGTGAACAAATCATTTAAAAATTTTCCAGGATCTCGAATTTTTCAAAAATGCTGTAAGATTTAAAAAATTGCCTTAAAAGTTTCCAGATTCATTTTTGAAAATTTTAGAACTCTTTTTAAATACACTTTTAAAATTAATTTTTTAACAGAAAAAGTCATTTTTGGGTTTTCTAGGAATTCGAATAACAGATTTTCATTCTTTTGATACCTTTCACAATTCTCAAAGGCTTTTTAATTTTTGTTTAGAATATGCAAAAATCTACGCTTCGTTTGAAATTCTTTAAAATCTTTCTAAGTTTTAAATTAGTATGGAGTCTTATCAAATCTTCGAAATATGGGTTAAACTACCTGGAAATTTTTGCAAATTAATAATTGTTGAATTATTATTTATTAATCAAAATTGATTTTTGTTTTATCTTAATATTTGGGAATATTCTCCAAACATTAATTTTTCAAAATAAATAATCATTTTACATTTAATTAATGAAGTTACGTCCGTTTCTCACAACTTATATACACTTAGAGAAAATCATTTTTATTAAAGTGCGTTTCCTTGTGCGAATTATTTATCATCAAATTATTTTGAAAAGTAAAGAAAATTCCTGGCTTAAAATTATGTTTCATAGATTTAGTTTAGATTAGTTTAAATAGGTAACATTTAAATTTTTTTAAATTTTGCATAACTGAAATGTCTGATTCATCTGAGATTTATTGTAATCAAAAAAGTTCTTCGTAAAAATGTAATATTTTTTTAAATTATAGTTTCTTGTAGAAACTTACATATTGCATAATCTTCAAATTCAGGTGTATATTCTGAAAGTATTGTTTGTAAAAATGTATGTTTTTAAATTAAATTTGTTTATTGATACAATAAGCTACCAGTATTTACAACATAATTTTAAGCACAGTTTTCCAGTATTTAAAGTTTGGTGAAATTTTGTATTTTTCTAAGGATTTGTAATTCATGACGTCAAATACTAAAATAAAAAGAATGTAAAATCCTGTAGTTTTCTGTGCTAACCGGTAGATTTCTACAACAAGGTAAAAAACTATTAATAAAAAGTTATAAGCAGTTTTGAGTTGTAGAAACTAATTCTATATTCTTAACTTTTTTTTTACTTTCCTACAAGAAAAAATGATCTATTTGGACATAATTGTATTTTTTGTACATTGTTTACAAAAAATTACATGTCTTAACAAAAAATTGCAGTTGTGGAAGTATTGCACTTTCCTGTAAAAATGTTATCCACCAGGGATTTATTAAATTCCTGTGAATATTTTTTAAAAGTTTTTGTAATTTAGTTATTATCTATTCCAAACATTCTGATCTTCTCTAGATCCTTGGCATATGCCTTGCAAATTGAAAATAACATTTAAATAGAGGCTTACGCCCTGCTTTCCGTTTTGAAACTTTTTTAAAAAACAATATTTTTAAACCCTACATAATTCGATCATCAAACAAAAAACAAGTTATTGTAAAATTTTAACATGGATTCCTGACGAAACCATAACTGTTATTTTTCCATCTACCTTTAAAAACACAATTGACTGAATCTACAGGCGTAACTAAAATTCCCTTCTTCCGTTTTTATCAAATAATGTGCTGAAATTTTGAATTATGAGGTCAACTTTCACGAAGGCGAAATATTCTCGCAAATCTGACAGAAAATCTGCTAAAATATAATGTCTTGCATAACTCGGCACCCCCGGCAGTTATCAGTCATGTCGGCTAAAAATAGAGAGACGTCACGCGATATCATTATTATTTAGGAGATATACTTAATAAGGGTTGGTCAGTTTTTTCACGATAATTAATCTCTCGAAATTTTTTTTCCATAATGGGCTATG
>NC_046659.1:73548595-73575490 GCF_010883055.1 Belonocnema kinseyi | reverse complement strand
CATACGTAATTTTTAAAGACTAAATTTTGATCTTTAGTTTATTCAGGGTTTATCCAAAAAATGTAAGACGATTTAGATTAAGGATGCGGTGGGGGGGGGGTGTCTTACTGTTTCTCATGAGTTGACAAAGTAGTTCAACTTTCAATCAGTAGTTGGATTTTCAACCAAGAAAGATGAATTTATTATAAAATACATACATCTATAAGCAAATACACTAAAAAAAGGATACTGGCAGCAAGTATGCTTAAGATAGCTGTCGCCGGATCCTCGTACTCCATATCCGTATTTCTGCGTACGCCAAATTATAATGCCTCAGGCATGGCTGCATGAGATAGCCGTGGCTAGTATCAAGATTGGCGTTCCTTTAGATATGTATTACGTCTATCTTAGCGGATATTGCTTCGTATAAGGCAGAATGTTAAATATATTGTACCGTTCATTTAGGTTGCAATTTGTTTCAATATCTTGAGAATCGTATTAATTTTGAGTAATTTAAAATTATTTAAAATTACCATTCTTGTTTTTAAATGTTATTTTTTAATGTACAAAATACGATAGAGTTTTTATTGACACAATGGAATAAATAATTGTTAAATCACATAATTATATTAAATGTTATTAAAAAATTGAATGAACAAGCATTTTTTTAATAAAAAGAATATTTTAAAAAGTAAGGATACTGAGAATTGAACGCGCAACCTTGCGATTAACAGCCTATTAATTTATTATTATGTCGTAAATTAATGATTATTACTGTAAATGTAATTATAATATTACTAGGTATTGTTAATATTATTAGATGAATTACAGCAAATCTGTTACAATTATAAATAAAGTAACATAAATTTATATCACATTACTAGATGAGTAAGCTGCATTCTAATTATAGATTCCTGTTACCGACATTTTATCGACTTCGAAAAGATTCTATAGCTGAAGTGGTTTGTGTCCGTGCTAAGTTTCTAGAACATTCTCGAAATTTATCAATGATGTCTTAAACAAATATTTTATAAACTTAGTTTTATTTGAAAGTTATAGAAAGTTCTAGATAGCAGACGTTTGAAAGTTGTAGAGGGTCCTAGACTACAGAAGAATGTTTTTAATTATTTTTTTTGTGCATTATATAAATACAGTAATTTTTAGTTCAATATATTATCCATGATAAAAAAACGAATCAGATTTTCTAGACAAAATAAAATTCCATGCATAGCTCCTGTATCAAATTAGACTTGTACACCTGCATCTTGTGCACATTAAATAAAAAAGAAATAACCTCGAAATTGTTTATGCTAAATTTGTTTTACAAAATAGCGCAATATCATTTTCGGGCGTCATTTGCAATTTTATAGAATACTCTAGAAACTTAGCACGGGCACGATCCACTTCAGCTATAGAATCTTCTCAGCTGTTAACAATAAAATCTTTTTGAATTTTGCTTTTTAGTGATTAGTGATTTATAGTAATTTTTACCACTATAAAGTGATAGAATACAGGAGAAAGAAATTTCTGATGTATCGAAGTACAAAAATGAACGACTTGTTCCTGCGAACATCAAAATCGATTCTGAAACCTGATTACCTCACTAATCATGTTTTTTAAATTGGCTCTAAATCATATACGCAAGAAGATTTAGTACGAAGAGTAGATTGTGAAGGGATCGTCTTACTTTGAAATTTGAGCATCATCATTCGTGAAAACGTAAGTACGAAATTTGCACACTACCTACCGTTTTATAAACCTAATAAACTGAAAAAAATTTGAGAGCGCTGAAAAAATGGTTAGTTGCGACAAGAAGCTCCTTATTAGTAAAGGTGGTATAAGCTACGACAACTACTTCGATGGTAACAGTAACTAACCAGTTTTCTACGGTAACAAGTCGCCGTTAGTCCTCCTATGAAGGTTATATTAGTGAGGATAGTGATTGTAGTCACAACAAATAAATTAGTTACATTTACCAGTAATTTATTTTGCAAGAAATAAAATTAGTTAAGGTGACAAGATTGGCAGAGCTGAATTCTGAGCAGTGCTGCCAACATTCGCATCGAAATGTTTCGTCATGTTTTCGATTATCGCCATTTTAATCTGAACCTTTACGTATTATGTGTAAACACGTGGAAAATATTGAAGAGCATCGTATAGATCCTTAGGGCGTCCTCTACGGCCTACGCTTAGAGTACCTTTTCACGGAGGTCTGTTTTGAAATAATCGTGGAATTAATATTTTTCATATGATTTATTTTTAGTTACTTTGTTGGTTTATGGCAAATTTGATTGATTGATAATCTATAGATGCGATCGATGTGTCAAGTAAATTAAATTCAGCGAATACTTCAAAACAGGCATCCGTGAAAAGGTACCCTAATTTGTATAAACACATTATCGTGACAATTCAGCTTGCCAGCGGGATGAATATGATTATATGAATAGTAAGAAAATATAAGATTGAATAGTAATATTATATAAGATTATATAATAGTAAGTATTGCTACTTTAAGTAGTAAGGTCAACTAATTTATTTGTAAAATAATTAATTTAATAGTAAGACTTAACAACTAAAGTAGTAACGAGTTGTAACAAGTTTTAGCGAGAACAAATAAAGTAGTAAGGACAACTACTACCAATCTTGCGAATAAAAGTAGTAGCCTCAACCACTTGAATAGCAACGGCATATATTACAAACTAAAATAGTTGGGCCTACTACTTTGTTATTTGTCCCAACCAGCTATTTTTTTTCAGTGTAGTATCTATAGATTTTCGAGTCTTACCTTTCAGAACTATTGACCTCTAGATAATAAAAAACTTTTAAAACAAATGTACAATATTTTGGGTAAAATCTAATAGATGTTAAAAAATAGCTATATATAACAAACAAATTTATGATGACAAAATTTTCTATAATTCTGAATCAGAAAAAAAAATCACGGGAACATTGGACTCTTTTGGGCATGATAGAGTTAGCTGATAAGTTGGACTGGTTGTATCTCTTTAAAAAAAGCTATGCTCAACTTGAATTTTTTTCTATTTTCAAGTATCACGAGAAGCTATTCTTTCAACCAATTTGGCATCAAATTCACGAGGTCGAGAAAAGAGGCGAAATTTTGGGTCACTCTTTCATTACACTGCTTTAAATCCTGTTAAAGATAATACAGTATATGTGAATTAGTTTTGGATTATTTATTTGTAATTGATTTTCAAGGTAAAGCTAAAAATCAAAGTTTAGGTCTAGAAAAATAAAAATAATTGCTTTATCAATCCCAAATCGTAGAATTAAAAAATAATAATAACAATAAATAGCAACCTTGTCCCTTAAGCAATTACGATTAAACATTCTCAATATCTTACAAGCCTAATATTTATATTTTTAATATTTTTCGACGTTTAATTAAAAAATGCTATTCTTGTGTTTAGATTTGCAATAACTGCTTGAATCCGTTTAATGGCCTATACAAAATAACCAGTATGTTGTGAAAAATTCATTTTTAATGTGACCTTTGCTTTAGTGAAAATAGCATCTCACAATATAAACATTCTGCACGTGACAGAAATATGAAAATATTACGTATAATAATGTACATTTTTCATGAAATTCTCTCTGAACTTAGACCTTATTTCTTTTAGGAATAAATTAAAATTCTATTAATAACAAGATTTTTAATATAACTTAATAAAAATTTTAAAAACAATAATTAATAATTTAAAATTGAAAGCCCTTGAAAGTATGATCAAAAAAATTATTTTTAATTCTAAACTTCCCAAATCAAATAATTTTAGATTATGTAAAATTTTGAAAAAGGACAATATTTTAAGTGGAATAAAGAAGAATTGAAGTTATAAAATTTATAAATAAAAGCGTTTGAAATTGAAAAATTTAATATGGAAAGTGTAAGAAATTGACCAATTTTAAATCAGAGCCCCACAAAATTTAAAAACTTTAAATAAAAAAATTTTTAAATTGGAAAATTTCATTTTAAACTAGGTGCAATTGTATAATTTCTAATTAAAATTGTTCAAAATTGAAGAGCTTCAAAATTCGACTATTTCAGATATATTTCAAAAAGAGGACTATTGCAAAATTTTCAAAATTGAATAATTTGAGATTAGAATGTTCAAAACTGGATCATTTGAAATTTCTAATCAAAAGTGTTTAAAATTCAATAGTTTAAAATAAAAAATGTTGAATTTAAATAAATTCTTAATCGAAGCGATTAAAATTTGACAAAATGAAACTGAAAACTAAATTGAATATTTCAAAGTCAAAGGGTTTAAATAAAAAAAATTTTTAATTGGAAAATTTCATTTTAAACTAGGTGCAATTGTATAATTTATAATTAAAATTGTTCAAAATTGAAGAGCTTCAAAATTCGACTATTTCAGATATATTTCAAAAAGAGGACTATTTCAAAATTTTCAAAATTGAATAATTTGAGATTAGAATATTGAAAACTGGATCATTTGAAATTTCTAATCAAAAGTGTTTAAAATTCAATAGTTTAAAATAAAAAATGTTGAATTTAAATAAATTCTTAATCGAAGCGATTAAAATTTGACAAAATGAAACTGAAAACTAAATTGAATATTTCAAAGTCAAAGGGTTTAATATTCTGTAATTTAAATTATTATTACTCAAAAAGATTTTTCCATTAAAAGATTATTTGAATTAAAAAACGTTCAAAATTAAGTAATTTAAAATATGAAATATTAAAAATTAAAACTTATGAAAGGAAAAAATTTGAAATTCGTCCAACCTGAAAGTTGGGAAATCTCAAATTTGAAACCTTCAAAGTTGAAGAAATTATTCCATTACTGAATTATCAATTTCAGACCGTTTTATTTTTACTTTATTTTGCCATAAGCAACACAATTTAAAAATTTTTTTATTTAAAAAGTTTTATTTTTAACACAAGAAAATAATTTTTTAATCTTAAATGAATAGTTTTTTTTAATGTTCAAATGTAAAATGGACAATTTTTAGAAATTACATTCACCATTGTAATTAAACAAAAAAATAAAACAAATCAAGTTCACCTTAAACTTTGAAGTTGTTTTTATTTTCAACTTGTTTTTTAATATCATATCTGGAAATATGGAAAGATTTAATAGGGAAATTGTACTAACTGAAAATATCAATTTAAAATTGCTGAAACATTAAACTTTTGAATAAAAAATGATCCTACATTATTTCCAGTCAAATTTTTCAATATAAATCTCAAATATTTCAGGGTGGCCTCTATAAATAAAAACAAATTTCTGGTCATTTTTCGATAATCAAACATTTTTTCGGTATTAATTTCAAATTTTGTCAACTTTTCAGGTTTTGTTATTTCAAAAACTTTGAATGACACATGCTTTCTAATTGGAAACTTTTCAAGCTATAAGATCGAGAAGAAGCTTTTTACAGTTGATATTAAAAGAGTTATAAACTTTTTAAGAAGGCAGTATCCGCTCAAAACCTACTGAATGCTTATTTTTACGAATAAATAATATAATTCAATTTTCTTGACTATGCTAAACATATTTTTGTATTAGAAATACATTACGATAAGTACAGTCCTTGAGCCAAAAAGAAAAAAAAGATCTCTAAAATAAAAAAATTTTTAATCTATTCTTTACCTTCTAGATTTTGATTAAAAAAATCTTACTTTGATGGCCCAAAAAATTAAACTGTTTTACAATAAAGTTGCACATTCAAAAATACAATTATAAATTGAAATGATAGAAATATCAAAGATAAAAATAATTATGGATAATAAATATCATATCATACAGTATAAAGTGATATCCAGGTTATGGGGTAGATTTTTTTTACCTAAAAGTGTGATTTCTTCAAAAAAATATCTTTCATTTTCATTGTTAAAGAATATTAAATGTTGTGAGCCTTTAAAGTTAAATTATACTAAAAACGTTGAAAATTAGATGCTTTGTAATTGGAAAATTTTGAATAGTTTGAACTTGAAGCGTTAAAAATTAAAAAAGTCCAAACTTCGTTTAAAAATTGAAGCATTCTTAAAAAAACGCTTCAAATATTCTGATTCTTATAAACAAGAACAAATGAATTTATCTATCAGTCAATACGTTAAAACATCTTTGTTGCTAATTTCCATTGAGTTTAAACTTCTGCGAGGAAAAAATGAATTGAATTTTACTTTTTAATCTTATGTAGCCGAATCTGGTGGACTGCGATCGTCTCTTATTTTCGAAAGCGCACTTCTTGACGTACAAATTTGATGAGTGCGAGGCAGAAGCGCGATTATTTAATCGCAATTGTTCCCTACAAATAAATTCATCGTATTAGGCGATCCTCGTCGATAAACAATGAGCAATCTCGAATTAATGCCACGATTTGCAGTCCATGGAGGGTCGCAGAAATGCCTTCAACCATAAGGAATATTAAACGACTACCATTTTTTTCTCGCATACATTCAATATGCTGAAATATGAAACACTTTCGGTTTACCACGCACAAACATTTAATATCCATACTAATATTTTATTAGGTCATTTTTTGGAATTTATCATTTGTAGTGAGTTAGATTCACTGGAAACTATAATTGTGTAGAAATTGGGGCGTAAGACGCAACCTGACGCAACTAACGCTTCGAGTCTCCAACCCTCGAGCTGTTTGTCACGCTTGACTGAGCTGCGCCTCGCGCGCTCTTCGGATCACGAAACCCCCGCGGCATCACAATTGTCGGAACGCACAAATTTAGTTTTTGGTAATACAACTCCCAGTATATTTGAATTTTCAATATATGATTATATATTTTTACTCAATACATCTACAATATTGAGCATTGTAAGTCCGATTTCAAAAGATTTCAAGGCCGTCTGATGAGTATTAACAGCTGATCAAGTCAGTCCTAAGATCAATATTTTTTCATCCATATCGAAAAATAAGAGTTTGAATAACGCGTACATTTTTATCGGGAAATGTTCATAAATATTAAAGGATCGTTTGTAGCCTTGCAAATAGTTGGTGGAAGAAAAAAGTTTATTTATGAAAATAATTATTATCGACGGACGCATTCAGTCTTTACAGCAGAAGTTTGACTTCTCACTTTCTCTGTCGGCAATCATGCAGTCTGTTTTACCCACAGACCCGTAGAAGTTCGAAATTGTCTACTCGTTGCGCTAGTGCTGCTCTGAAACAGCTGATATGTATGTCAGACACGTGCTATTTAATGATTTCAATTTCTTTATTAGCATCAAAAGTGCAAACATTAGTATTTCGATTATTTGTGTATAATGTTCGTGAGCGATTTTTGTTGTTTTGCCCCACTTTGATCAATATAAACCTCATAACTAGCCCATTGAAAACATTGATTGCTTGCAGGGTTTGACGACAGCACGGTCGGTATTTCTCCAAAATAGTCACTTTTTTCAGTGTTCTAATTATTTAGGACCAGAGACATATTCTTGCATGCCTTCTATTTATCGTGCCAAATTTTTAGCACGATATCTCATTCCATGTGGACGTAAGTTGGGAAAGAAAACTTCCACTGGTATTTTGTTCAAAAAAATTTTTTCTCAAAATTTCCACCGGAACAAAGCAGAGACGTGGACTTTATTACCTCCTCTTTCATTTCCCACACTTTCAGAGCGATACCTCATTTCGTTTAGAAGTAAGTTGGGAAAGAAAAACTGAAGACCAGGTATGGTCATATGACCCTCTCGTCACATGGCTTTAAAGAGTTTGAAGAAATTACCTGATAACAAGATTTTAAGGAACTTTAAGGGGTTTTAAATAAATTTCAAGAAATGTTGCGGGATTTTGAAATATTTCAAAAGATACTGAAGAATTTCGATGGATTTTCAGTGTTTTTAAAGGCATTCTAAATAGTTGAGATTGATTTCCGCGGATTACAAAGAATTTCAAGATATTTCATGAAATTTAGAAATATTAAAAAAAGTCAAGTGGGCTCAAAGGATTTTAAGAGATTTCAAAAAAGCCTGAAGTATTTTAACGAAGTTTAAAGAATTTAAAGTTAAAGAATTTTTGTATTGAATTCTAAAGCAATTTAAGTAGCTTTTATGGTAGGTAATATCAAATGTTCAAAGGATTTTGAAAGAGTTTCAGGAACTTCAAAAATTACCTGAGGATTTGCGCGTAGTTTTAGAAGTTTTTAGGTTTCGCGGGATTTTAAGAGATTTCCAGATATTTCGAAATATGTCATGGGATTTTAAATTATTTTAGACGATTTTAAACGATTTTAAGATATACAGTATTATTTTCCCGAATTTTGAAGAACATCAAGGGATTTTAATGGGATTGTGAATATTTGAAGGGATTTTATGAATTTCAAAAAAATTTAAAGGATTTTAATGGATTTTAAAAGATTTCTAAAAATTCCAAAGTCAATCCACGGATTTGAGAGGTTTTTAAAACATTTAACGGAATTTCACTAGACCTCTGAATGTTATAAAGGATTTTTAGGGATCTTGAGAAATTTTAATAGTTTTTAAAATATTTTTATGGATTTGAAAATAGGTTAAAGTTTTTTAAAGAGATTCTAATAAATCCCACAGATTTTAGAGATTTGTATAAATTCTAAGATATTTCCATGGTCCTTAAAGGCTTACAAGGGATTTTTATAGGACTTTAAAGATTGTAAATCATTTAAAGGATTTTAAAACATTTTACGGAATCTTAAGAAATTTTAAGGAATTCCCCAACTCTTTAAAGGATTTCAGGGAATTATAAATACATTTGAGGAGATTTTGTAAGATTTTAAGTGATTTTACAGGATTTCGAACGATTCTATGATATACTGAACAATTTTGATGGATTTTTAGGAACTTTGAGGGTTTTTAAGGAGTTAAGAACCATTTCTGCGAATTACAAAGAATTGTAAAGGATTTTAGGATATTTAAAAATATTCAAAAAAAGTCAGCAGATTTGTATTGGATTTTCAACCTACAAAGAGGATTTTTGAGCCAAATAGTTAAATTTTCAAAAACAAAAAATAAATATCAACCTATATCTTTTAAGCGAAAGGAAAGAATTTTCAACAAAACAGTTGAATTTTAAACCAAATAGTTGGATTTTCAACAAATGTATTTGGTATCTACTGAAAATTTTGAATAAAATTTTTGGTTTTATGAAAACAAATGTTTTCTATTTTTTGAAAATTTTCGAAAAGTATATAACTTTTGCAATTTTCATGAAAATTAAACATTTTATTTGGATAATTTGCAAGTCATTTACCCATCTATAAGAGACTTTGAGAACAATTTATAAAATTTCAACAAAAAAATTTAAAATTTTGAAAATGCTTCCAATTTTTTAATTTTGGTTCGAAATATCTGATTAACGAACTTAGCCTTTATTTTGGGGACCTTCAGAAGTATATCAAATGCGGACTTGATTGGACAAATCCTTCAAAAGTCAGCGTGACTACAACATTCAGGTAACCATACATACAGACATACAGATAGACACCGATGAAATTTTATGGTTTTCGGATTCAGTGAGTGCCGAAATGTAAAGATCCGTTAAAAACCAGAGATTGGAAATTTGGACGATTACATTACATTCTCAGGAATGAGAATGTAAAAACGAACTTTTAACAGAATAGTTAAGGCTTCAATCTCAGTGTATAATGTTTAACCAAACGAGAATTCCAAATTAACAATATAATGGAAACTTTTTAATTTATAAAAAATTAACATTTCAGGAAAGATAATTGGATTTTTTTATTAGATTTTATTAATTGAGTTCACCTTTAAGCGAAAAAACAAGAAAAAGTAGAAGTTTTTTTGATAGGATGGAAAAAGGCATTATTTTTTAAACAGGAAATTGGAGCAAGTATGTGAATTCTGTATCTAGATGCTTTACGTTTAAATTAAAATCACTAATTTTCATATTCTCAAGAAATTGAAGAACTTCAAATTAATTCTATTAATAAAACAAAAGGAGGAACTGTTCTCTGAGGTCATTCATCACGACAACGCACCTGTCTATTCATCGCAGCTTACTCAGCAATTTCTGGTAAAACGCGACTGAACTGAAAGTATAACTATTAAATTTTCTTAGAAAATTAAGTTTTACAGCTAAAAATTTAACAGTTTGGTGGAAAATTTATCTTTTTTTATTGAAGATTTCATTATTTGGTCGAAAATTTATGTATTTTATTTAAAAATCTCGTCTTTTCTTGGAAATAAATCATCCTGGTTAAAATGTATTTGAACCTCAAGATTGTATTTCTGATACTAGTGTTCCTGACCTGAAGACTAATATATTTAACACTTCCAACTCGACATGATATATTAAACTTACTTAGCTAGCATAAGTCATAAGTTGTTTTTATAAACCGGTTGTATCGTAAACTGTATCTCATTCACATGCATGCAAGGCCTATTCATCAAACTTGCAACAAAGTAACCACAATGTTGCTAGATTTTTCGGTTTCCTCCATTTGGTAATTTTTTCTTGTCATTCTGATTTATTAATACAACGCCTGGTTCCTACACTTACGTACGGGAGTTAAGTGTATTTACCAAGGGGTTAGAAAGGAGAATTACTGTAATGAATAACCGTGCTAGTGTTTATCTTTTAGCCTCAACGCAGTCTTTTACATTGAAGACTGGCCACGTTCTCTTGACATTTTGCCAACGCCGACTAATAATCATGGTAACAGATTGTTCATAAATTAATCTTATAAAGATAATCTAATAACATATTTTAAATTTTATCGATTTTCAAGAATTGATAAATGGATTTTTTACTTATTTCTATTTTAGATACACTACCGGCGCTTACGCCTACTTTTTGAGCTCTTGCTAAAGTGGTTTTATTTTTATAATATCAATATAAAATATGAGTTCTCCTGATAACATTAGAAACAATAAAATTCTGCGTCCACCATATGATTTAAAAATATGAAATAATATTTTTATAAATACTTCTAAAATTTAATATGATATTATGAATAATGATTTTTTGTTTGTTAAATTCTTACGAAAAATTTAATAGCCGATATTCTAACCAAAAGGATTTCAATTTAAGACAAGAAAGAGTTCAATTCAATACAAAAATACGAATAAAAAAAAAGTCGAATTCTTAATCAAAATCAAATTTTTAATGACCCAGCGTTGCATTTTTAATCAAAGAGTTTCAAATTTCTTTCAAAAGAAATAAGTTTTCTAACAAGAGCGAGGAATTTTAACCAAGAAAGGTCATCTTTAACAAAATTGTTTAATTTAAACTAAAAGCGAATAATTTTCAACCACAAATAGAATAGGTTAATTTAAAGTTCGAAAAATTAATTTTCAACGAGAAACAAAACTCATTTTCAACCAAATATATCAATTCTTAACCGAAGAGATGAATATTCTATTAATAAAATAAATTTTGAATTCAGTTTTTCAACTCTCAACCAAGTAGTTGAATTTACATCAAGGAAGATTGTCTTTCCAACAAAAAAGCCAATTTTTAATAAAAAAGCATGCATTTTCAAGCAAATAGTTCAATTTTAACTTAAAAATGGACATTTTTAACGAATAATATAATAGAAAATAAGAATTTTGAACAAAACAGTTTTATTTTTACCCAATAAAATGTATGCTTAACAAAGTAGTTCAAGTTTTAACCAACTGGTTGAGTTTCCAACCACAAAAGATAAATTCTCAATTTAAAAATTTCCACCTGATTTTTCTCCTAGAAAAGATTGATTTTCTGCCTAAAATGGATTGTTAAAATTTGCACTTTAGGAGATTCATTTTTAACTAAAAAAACGAGTGTTAAATAAAATAGTAAATTATAGAATTATAAAAAACGACGAATTCTTAACAAAACATGTAATGAAAGATTTTTTATTTTAAAAAATTGAATTTTCAATCAAACACCGTTGGATTTTCTTATTGCATTCTATTATAATTCAGTTATCATTAAAGAGATAAAAAAGAAAAAGAACTTTCTTGAAAGCAGAAAACCCATATGATTTGAAAAAAAATAAAACAAAAATAGTATCATGAATTTGACTAAAATTGAATAAAATATGAATAATCTGTTTTAATTAAATTTTGTAAGTATTTACACATTTTTAATTTTTGTGATTTTTCGCATGCAAGACTTGGGATAGTTTTTGAAGAACGTATTATATATCATTGGAGAGTAAAAAAGAGCAACTGACAGTGTTTTCTAAGTTGTATCAATTTTTATGCTTTTTTCATACATATATATGTTCCGCTGTATACGTTCACGTGAAAGAGTAGTTTTTTAGGGAAATTGGCAAGTCATATAATTAATTTGAAGTTCTAAGTCATTTTCACATTGTTCAAGATGGTTTTCCAACTTTTAAAACGTTTTTGATTTTTGATTCAAATTAAAAAATTTGTAGCTTTAAGAGTTCAAATTCTTAATTTTCAATTAGCATGAAAATTTTTTGCGCATCAGGAATAAACCAGAAATTTTTCCCCTGGAATAAAATGATAGAAAGTTTGACAAATGTTAATGGAAACGAATTGATATTAACTAATTTTCCTTATTAAGGAAAAATCGTAAAGTAAAGAGTGAAAAAAATTAATTATACGGAATAGACATGGCTATTATAGTTACAGTGAGAAAAATAATAAAAGAATTTGGAAAACTAGAAGTGGATATAATTTTTGTAAAGGATGATTAAGATCAAATAAGAGAAAATTTAACAGAAATTAAAAAGACTTTTGCAAGTACTCTGGAAGTTGGAATGACGGACGATTTTGAATATGGCTTGCAGTGGCCTTGATCATAAATCCAGGCAATCTAAACGTAAACAGACAGAGCCGCTGAAATCTGAATCATTTGTGTTGCACTTGGGTGCATGATGCATCCTGATGTAACGTATGCCCCTCATCCTGAAACTTTTGTAAATATAATATATATAGTAAAATATAGTAAATCGAAAATATAACCGAAAATATATTAAATCCAAGATTTCTAATTCCAGTTTCCATTGTATGAGGAGGTAAGATTTAAAAAAATGAATTTTGGTAGAATGTAATGGAAGTGGATTTAAAAAATAATAGAAATATATAACTGAACTCCACGAGTTTGGATTTAGCTCTGATGCTCCGTACTTGTTTTGCTTTTGCAACTACAAATAATTAATTGATGGACTATAGTCATCTGATTTAATGTGTTTAATATACGTGTTTGTAGCCCTTTTAATTGGTTAAATAATGATACTCCTGTTTGTCAATGACCATCAATCAATTTCACGCTCACTGAAGCTGATCATTACAGATCGTTAGGGATTTGTTTTTTTATTCTCTTCTATCTCGTCTCTCATGGTTCCTAGTTTAGCCTTGGAACTCCAAGTTGTCGTGTAGATAAATATCTTTAATCAAATGATTAAGATAATTGAAATGTCACACTGAATAATTCATAATTAATTATCAAACCTTTGAATATCAAATTGAAAAACGTAATTATTTTCAAATATATTATGGAAAATAATGACTAAAAACCTTCAGAACACTATAACCAGAATGGCTCATAGGTCCGGGAATACTTGGATCTAAGGAAAAGTTAAGAATTTTTATTGGTCCGGAAAAGTCAGAGGAATTTTTACATTTTAATTGAAAAACAGGGGAAATGAAAACTTGATAATCGAAAAATGAGAGAAAATTAAAAATGAAGCTTTGTGGCTAGACGAGATACGGTTACGATTCTCGCCTCGGAATGCCTCGGAAGAGCCTCAGCGCGCGAGTACTCGGTCGAGTCTATTGCACAATATTCAAGGTTACCAATTTAGGAACAAGACCAGAGCGAGGAAATTCCCGAAACTGTTATTATATGGGACTTGGAGTTTATTTATATTTCTATTTTTTTTTGCAGTTGTTTCCTCCTGACAGTTATATTCTTTGATAAAGATCTTTTTAGGTTGAAAATTCAACAATCTTGTCAAAAATTCAACCTGTTTAGTTCGAAATTCAACTGTTAAGGTGAAAAGTCTTGTTTTTGTTTGGTTGAAAACTCAACTGCTTGATTAGAAAATTAACTTTTTGTTGAAACTTCAATTGAAATATTCCTTGGTTGAAAATTCAACTTTTTTTAAAACTTGTCTTTTTGGTTTAAAGGTGCATTTGTTTTAGCAAGATTTTAATCTTTTCGAGGAAAAAATAAAAATCTCGGTTTAAAAATTCTTCTCCTTTAGTTGTGGATTAAAGCATATTGTTAAAAATTCATCTTTTATGGTTGAAAGTTGAATTAATATCTTGAACATTGGTATTTTTGTAATGAAATTTCATCTCTTTGGTGGAAAATTCAACTATTTCGTTTAAATTTAGGTGTCTTTTTTTAATGTAACAAGTTCATTTTTAGCTAAGACAAATAAATTTTTAATTAAGAATTATGACTTTTCTATCATAAAAGATGAATTTTCATTCCAAGAGGAATAATATGCAACAAAAGAGTTGTATTTGCATACAAAATTATTAAACTTTCAAAAAAATAGTTAATTTTTTACCAAAAATCTACAAAGATGAATTCTCAAAAAGAAGATTAATTTTTACCAGAAGACGAATGTGCAACCAAAAAAGATATGTTTACAAAACAGAAGTGGCAGAGTTACATTTTTAATTTAAACAAACAAGGTGAAAAAACAAATGATCAAAAGGCTCAATTCAGCGAAAGAAGAAGAATTTACAAAACTTGAATTCTCAAGCGAATAGATGAATTTTCGACTAAAAAGATTAATTTTCTACCCAAAAAGATAAATTTTAAATAAAATAGTTAAGTTTTCAAGTTACATACTCTAAATTTTCAGAAAACAGTTGACTTTTATACCTAAAACAATAATTCTTAATCAAGACGGGTGAATCTTCAACAAAATAGTTGCATTTTCAACTCAAAAAGATCAATTTTCTTCCAAACATGGAATCGCTAAATGCTCAATTGAAAAAATAATTTTCAACAAAAAAGTAAGTAAGTAAGGCCGACAGACAGACGTCATCGTAATACCGGTTTCTTTGGGAATTAGGGATTCTCGAAAAGTGAAAATTTCAAGAAATCCGTGATAGTCAGTTTTCCCATAAAACGATGCCTTCTTATTATGATGAGAATGTAATAATTCAGTATTTTTTGTGCGACCAAAAGATGAATTTTCGATTTTTTTAAAAATTATAAAACCTGCTATGATGACCTTGTAAGTTTTTCAAAAAGTAACGTTTTCCTTTTCTTACCTTTTTTTATATCGTGCTTTGATTGGTTTAGAATTTTCGTTTGAAGAAATGTGAAAATCAAAATTTTAGATCTTATTTAGGCAAACCATTTTGTTTATTACACATTTTACTGTACCGAGTACCGTCTCCCACACATTTAGTTTGTTTATTTTTTCGCAACTTGTGTCAAAAAGTGATTCATTATGAATTTGTAGTTTTTTCCAGTGCGTGTAATTTGAGCTTTTTCATTTTTTTCGTATCCTGCATAGTTTAACCAAAAAATGGAATTTGTGGATTTTTTAATTTAGAATGATAATCACTTAAGGCGAATCGTACCATATAGTCATATATGCAATATAGTATCTAGAAAACCTAATCTCACTTTTTCTGTGATTATTTTCTGTTATTATTACTGATTATAGAGCATATACTTGAATATGCAAAAAAACTAGTGGATAACCCTATTTCAGGTTTCTGATTGCAAAATGGGTAAGATCGGTCTTTCTTATAAGCTCGTAAAGTGGGTTTGATAGTATGGTTGTCGAGATATTCGCAATATTAATAACCTTAGGTGCAAGGAAACATGTTTCGTATCGTTAATACGAGCTAGTCTAACTTTATGTCGTAAACTATACATTAAACGAACGCCCAGGCTCCACCTACCTTTGTCAAAGATGAATACAGGATGTTCATGACTAGGTCACTTCTATAGGCAAAAAAAGAGGAAGTTGTCCAACTGAAGAGCTGAAATTGTACAAAAATCAAAACCTAAAATTACTGCTACTATTTTATAAAAACATTTCTTTTTATTCCATTACCTACTGCTAGCCTACTTTTCTTGTGTTAATTTTTGAAATTCGGACTTAGGAGTATTCGAAAAAAAACATTAGAAATTTATTCGAAACGATTCCTTAATAAACATAAAAATGTTTTGATAAATTTTGTTTCTGAAAAAGACCACACAACTATATGATTGACGGTTGGTTGCCTTTTCATTAAGCTACTAGATAGGCCGAGATAAGAATTCTTTTTCCGAAATACACGCATTATTATGCCAAGTGTTACAAGTCAAATTTCGCAAGGGATCTGCATTATCATGCGAGAATAACAGATTTTTTTAAGGTCTTTACATACTAGATGGAGCTATGAATTAAAAAATTTTGGAATTCAATTCTTATTCTGAAAAAAGATCTCTTGCTCTATAAAGACTTTAAAAAATTCTGTTATTCTCAGATGATAATACAGATTCCTTAAAAAATTTGACTTGTAACACCTGGCATAATAATAAGTGTATTTCTAAAAAATCATTTTTCTCTAGATCTCTGTTGTTGTCATAGCTAAATGTAATAAAATAAATAAATAAATGTTGTATCGCAAAAACACCAGATATGTAAAAAATCTAAATTTATTCATTTTTAAGGTTACACCATTTTTAAAGCGTAACTTTAATGAGATAGAACATTTTTCTTAACAAAAGGCCAATAATAATGTTCCTCAAGTATTGAAAATGCTAAAACTCAATGTTTGCAAAGTATTTTTTCATACATTGAAGCTCCTAAGTTTTTATAATATTTAAAATTCTTTAGTTTTTGCTTAGCAATTCGAAAGTAGTATATTTTTTAATGCTCAATCAAATACTTTAGAAATTTTTAAATTAAATCTTATTAAATTCGAAGTTGTTAAATTTTTAAGAGTTTTAATTTGGATTCCACTATGTAAAAACAAGTATTCAGTCAGTTTTGTGCGGATACTACCATCTTAAACGATGTACGACTCTTTTAATATCAACTAAAAAAATTCTGTCATCGCAATTAAAAAATTAAAGCCATTTAAATCTTGGAAATCCTATAAAATTCCTTAAATCTTATGAAATTTCTTTTGATACCCCATGAAACTCCACAAAATCTGATAGTATTTCTCAAAACCCTGGAAAATGTATTGAAATACCTTGAGAGTTTTTAAAATCCCTTAAAATCATACAATATCGCGTAAGTTCAATGGAATTGTTTAAAATATCCTAAAATATTTTTTTAATACTTTAAAATCCCTTCAATTCACTTAAACCTATTGACAATTCCTAGAAATTAGAATGTGGAATAACTTTGCCATTATTTTCTAAGAATCTTTTGAAATACTCTAAAATATTTATAATTCTTTGAAATCTTTGGAAACTCCTTGAAATTTTTTTTAATAATCTTAAAAATTCCTTTAAATTTTTGTGAACACCCTAAAATTCTTAAAATCTTTGAAATTTTATTCAAATGATTGAAATCTCTTGAAAATTCCTCGGAACCATAAAAAATAACCCAAAATATTTTAAATCTTTTGAGATTCCTTCATTTTATTGAAATCTTTTGAAAACTTCTTTGAATATTTAAAATAGCCCTGAAGTATACAATACTCTTTGAAAACCCTTCAATTTATTTAAATATATTGAGAATTCTGAGGGATCTTTTACAAAATGCTAAAAATTACAAAGTCTTTCAAGTCCCTTTAAAATGAATTAAAATCTCTTGAATATTTCTCTAATATTAGAAAATTCCTTTTGACACCTTTTAAAATTGTATAAAATCACTTAAAATTTTTACAATCCGTTGAAATTAAAAGAAATGTAAAACCCGTGAAATTTAATGAAATCCGGTGATATTTCCTCAAATCCTGGAAAATGTATTGAAACATCTTGAGAGCTTTATAATTCTGTGAAATAATTCAAATGTTCGGAAATCTTATAAAATCAGTTAAAATCCTTTCAAAATCCTGCGGAATCTTTTACAAGATTCGACAAACTTAAAGGTCCTGAAAAATTCGTTTAAATCTTCCGAAATTCTCGACATTCGTTAAAATCTTTCAAATCCTTTTAATTTCCTTTAAAATGGTGAAATTCTTGAAAATTCTTTGGAATCCTTGGAAATACCCTAAAACATTTCAAATATTTTGAAAGAGCTTGCAATTTTCTTAGGCTCTGAAAAATTCCTTGTATTCTTTTAAAATACCCTCAGATCTTTAAAATCCTTTGAAATTCTTGCAAGTTCTTGAAATCTCTTTAAAAATTATTGGAATATCTTTAATTCCCTTAAAACTTAGAATCCTTGGGAATCCCTTAAAATTCCTTCAAGTTCTTGAAATCTATTGAAAATTCATTGGAATCTTTTGAAATGCCCTTCAAACTTAAAATCCTTGGAAATCCCTTGCAATTTTTGAAATCTATTTCAGTCCTTGAAAGCTTTCGAAATATCCCCAAATCTATCATCTATCATCATATATTTTAGGAGATCCAGAAAATTTTAATATAACTAATCCTAAAGTATTTGAAAATACCTTAAAATATTAGAAACTCTTAAAATCTTTGAAATCCATTAAAATATTATAATAGCCCTTAGAATCTTTTTAAATATCTTTAAACCCTGTAGGTCGATTTTTTTAAACTTCTTAACATTGAACAAATTTTTGGAAAATTCCAAACTTTTTAAATATTCTGTAAATTTTTTGGGATACTTTCAAATAACCTTAAGTCTTTCAAATCTGTTGTAAATTTTTGAAATTTCTTAAAATATTTGGTAAATTGATTTAAATACCCAATAAAGAACCTTTGCAATTTTTTTAATGGTTGAAATCATCAAAGATCTGATGAAATCCACTTTAAAACACTTTGAAATATTTGTAAATTTTGGAAATCCTCTAAAATCCCTTGGAATCCTTTTCAATATTCTAAAATATTAGGAATTCTTTAAAACCACATTTCAATCGAAACATTTTTAATTATATTCAAATCTTTTAAAAGTTCTTTCGAATCCTTAAAAATAACTTCCAAGTCTTTCATATCCGTTGTAAATTTTTGGAATTTCTTAAGATGTTTGAAATTTTTTGAAAATCTGACGATATTCCTTGAAATTTCTTCAAATATTTAGATTCTTGTTATATGCTTTAAGGTCTCAAAAAATTAATAGCAATACCTAATTATGAATCTTTGAAATCTCTTTAATTGACTGAAATCTGATAAAATCCCTTAGAAATACTTTGACATATTTGTAAATTTTAGAAATCCTCTAAAATCCCTTAGAATCTTTTTCAATATTCTAAAATATTATAAATTCTTTTAAACCATATTTTAATATAAATATTCTAAATTATCTTCAAATCTTTGAAGAAATGTTATAAATCTTTTAAAATCTATTGTAAATGTAACAATTTTCGGTGCAATTTCAAATAATTTTGATTTGTTTAACAACTAAATTTAAGTTTTTCCGACTAGAAAATTATGATTTTTAATTTTTGGGTCAATATTTAACTCAAAATGAGCCCAGCAATTTTTTCAGTTAAAATTCCTTTGAAATCTTTGAAATAATATTAAATACCTCAATTAAATCATGTGAACTTCCTTGTATTGTCTTAAAATTTTCCTAAATGCCCTTCAATGCTTACAAATTTTCAAAATTATTTTAACTGTTTTAAATCTTTGAAAAACCTCTGAATTCGCTTGAAATCTGTTCATATGCTTTGCAATCCTTTTAATCCCTTGAAATCTGTGAATATCCTTTTTAATCCCTGGAAATATTTGAAATCTTTTAACTCTTTTTCCAAGAATGAAAGTTTTAATGTTATAATTTTCATGACTTCGAAAAATGTTTAGTAACCCAGAAATAACCAAAAACTTGTTCTTGTTCTTAGAGGTCACACTGAAATATTCATATTAAATTTTATTATTATTGTAAATGTTTAGTAGCAGTATACATATTCAGATCAATATAGAAATTCCACTTTGCCTATTTAAATAACACGTTCGTTACGCCAGACTGCTTCGCCACAGGTCGCTGATCAATCTTTCCAGAAATCACCCCAGGCGAAGAGCTTCACAAAGTCATCACGTGTCAATTTGACCATTTCGATCATGATTGCTCGTAATATAAACATAAATGTGAAGGTATTCAATATTGCTAATTGAATTGTATATCATAATTATTGTCTCTATCACACAATCAGGAATGTTTCTCTATTTCTCGCTCTCTGAACTGTTACATAACATAGCATACAATGTGGTCGTTGAATTATGTTCAGTCATTATCCTTCTGTACACACATGAAGGCTACCCATTGGCTTAGCTTGCAGTTGGCTGCACAGGCTAAGTTATAGCAGCTAATATGGAAACTTTTTGTGGTCAACCGTGAAAATGGCTATGTGAACACTGTGTCATTAACTTAGCACAATTTTTAATTGAAAAAGTATCATCTTTTTTATCCAATTTAGAAGCAAAATTAAATTTTACGCTAACGACTTGTGCAATGAAAAAAATTTTCATTAAAAGAAACCTGGGTTTTATTAAAACTCTGAGAAAAATAACCGCCTTTAGTTTATTCTAGTAAAGAAAGTTGAAATAACTTCTTTACTCTAATATTATTTCTACGGTATCTTCTTGTACCTTGTTTAAATATATCCCAGTTTTGTACGAACATCAAAGAAAATATTGCGATTGGCAGTGACTGCCCTGATTTCAGCTGGGAGAATTTTCTTTGTTTGCCAGAGTAAAAAGTACATAATATCGGATGTGCAAGACAGTTCATTTCCAGTTTCGTGAGGCAAAACTGAACAATGCGAAAGGCTCTTTTTAAACGAATGAGTTTTTGTAATAAGAAATATAATTTTTTATTAAGTTTTTTAATGTATTTTATTAAAAGTAGCAGATTTAATTTTATTATAATTTGATTAAAATTTTCAAGATTGTTTACTCAAATGAAAAAGGATAATTACTAATAATAATCGACAAGTGTTTGCATAAAGTAGGTTAGTAGTCATGTTTTTTAATTCTTTTTTTTTAGATTTCACATATTAATTAAAATTTTTTAAATATTGGTAGACGTGATCAATTTCAATTAAGCAAATCTAGATAGTAATATAAATTTTAATAAACTTTAGACTGAGGCAGCAGTAATACCACTCATAAAACTCAGAAATATCTAAATTGACTGAGTCGGTAATTTTTTGTCGGTAAGAATCTAAAATTTATAAGTATATTGTAAAAACATAGTGTTTTTTAATTTTGTAATGAATTTAGTTATTCAATTAATTCTACAGATTGACCCGAAACTCAGCTTGTTCATAAAATTATGAAAAGGTTACAAATTTACTGTTTTGACAATTTTTTCGCCTATAATGTAAACTTAATGATGTGATAAGAAATTTAAACATTAGAATCTATGTGCAAAAAATGTAAATCCCTTCAGAATCTTTATTTGATCATAAATACAATTTGTTAACCATTTTTTTCGGAAACTTAAAAATAAATAAGGAAAACTCTTAATTATTTCTAAAAATATTTCAAAGTTTTAAAAACGTTCGAAAATCATTTAAATCTGGAGAAGATTCAAAAGTTTCAAGAATTCCACGAATTTGCTTTAGATAGTAAAAGTTAAAATAATTTTTTATTTAAAAAAATTAACCTTAAGAGGAAAGTGCAAAAATATTTCAAAGCATCTTAAATGATTTAATTATATTCATAAAAAGAGCCTAAATTTAAAAGATTAATTTGTTAAGTTTGCAAAATTATCAAATATTTGTTAAAATCAAGTAAGTTTAAGAGATATTTACAAGTTTTGAAAAGATTTAAAAATAGTCTAACACAAGGAAATTTTTTTACATATAAACAATATGCAGATTTTTCAATATTTCTAAGAAACTATTTAGAAGCTTTTTAAAATTTTTCCAGGGTTTCAAGCTCGGTCTTAAGAGAATAAAAATATTTTCTTAAGATTCCCAGAAAAGTTTATTGGTTTACAAGATATTTTGCTTAACAAATAAACTCATGCAAAAACTAGGCATTCAATATAAAATGATTTTAATTTTATAAGAATCTAAATCATTCAGCATTTCAAACTCTGATCATAGCAATCTTGTTCTTTCAGGTTGAAGGTATACATCTTTAACGTAATTAATTTTAAAATCCAGTTGTGAAGATTTGTAAAATTAGATTAAGGGTATTTAAAATTGAAAATTTTGTTTAAAAAACATTTTAAGTTGATCAGCTGTCGATATAAATTAATTAATAAGTGTTTACATTGAAGTGTAGCTCGAGTATTAAAAATTGAACACAAGTTGATATCACAAAAGACGATTCTGAATCTATGAAAAACTAAAAGATTTACCGATTTAAACGTCAAAAATTGAACTGTTCCAAATACTATAAAATATTTTAAATTTTAGAATAATTCTAAATTAAGACCTTAATAATTAACTCTTTTTATTTATTTTCAAATTAAATTAAAATATTGTTTCAGTCTAAAATATTGTAGTTTGACCCCATTTAATTTTTAATTTTAAAAAGAAGTTCGCAAATATTTATAAATATTTGTGTTTTAATTTAAAATGAGAAATTATAAATTATATATTGAAAAACTAAATAATTTGAAAGATAAATTTTTTAAAATAAAAAGCCTTGCATCTTAACAAGTTCAAGGTGCTATATTTAAACTTGGAAAGTTACAATTTTCATTGTTGCATTTAAAAAATTTGTAATTTTCAAGTAAAATTATTGAATTTTGTTTTATACATTATCATTGAACAATTATTACTTTGAAACGCTTACAAATTAAAATAGTTTAACTTTTAATTTTAAAAATGTTCATTTTAAAAAAAAGTGGAAAAATTTCAATTTTTAATGTTTCTAACTTAAAAATTTTGTAAATGATATAATTTGGAATATTTGCAATTTCACTGATTCATTCTTCAATTTTTAACATTGAATATGATACCGTAGATTGATATTTTTAACCAGAAGTCTCGGAACTGCTCAATTTATAAAAGTTACAATTTTTTTAATTTTGCAGTCTGGCGGCAGTTAAACTAAAATTTTTCAATTCAAAAGTATTAAAACTTTACTTTATAGGTGAATATTAATGATCGGATGAATACAAATTGTCGGAATGAACAGTTTTTTAAGCTTTAATTTTTAAAGATTTGCAGTTCAGTTTAGATTACTTAAAATGAAAAAATTATAACTTAAGATTTCGATTTAAATTGAACAGGCTGCCTAACATTTTTGTCATTTTATTTAAGTTACTTACACATACCTCTAACTAATAATGGAAATTTGACTAATATTTAAATCATTTTTATTGTTTTAGGTAAGTTCCTAGTTACTGAGAGCTCAGCTTTAAGTGCATCCATGAGTTTCGCTTATTGTGATCGTAAGTAAAGATTGTCAAGTATTGTATGTTCTTTCAACTCCTAGTTTTAATTAGAGTCCTTTTAATAACTGCTTACGGAAGTCCCAATTTTTTAATAATGACCATAATAATTTTTCGTGAACCGGGGAAACCGGAAAATGATAGGGGACATTTTTTTCGAACAAAAAGGCCACCTTTCGGATGACATCTCATATTTAATCGAATTTATTTTGTTACGGAGTAAAGTGAAAATAATTGGGTAAAATACGCTTAATGCAATCCTGTAATTAATCACATTATTTCACCAAAAGCAAGCGTATAATATTTTAGGGACATTATCACCCTTATAATACAATACTTCAATATTATAATAATACAGTATTTGAAAGCTATAATATAATTCTCTAGCATTTTCAATAAGATGATATTACAATTCTGTTTTATAATTAGGCCTTTTAGGATAAAAGCCTACTACAGAATAATGCTGTAAAATAATGTTTTATAAAATAATGTTACTCAGCTGTGCAATGATACAGTCAGTTAACTGAAATAGCAATTTGCGGACTACATTTGTAGCCGCTGAAACAATTCTGTACGTAATTGGTTCTAGTTATTACTAGGTTTACGTGTGCTATGAACGCACCATGGAATTATAGTTGGCGTTATTTACTCACTAACCACTTTCCACTTCTAGCTGAACAGTGCGAAGTCGTTTATCGATTACTGTATTAAGCATTATTGCTAATAATTTCTAGTTTTTTCATAATTGATCGTCAAATTATACTAATCTATTTGTTAACTAAATAGTTACTGAATGAAATTAGTAGAAATTTTACTTTAGACAGACCAGGCTAGCCAATTCTTATGTATTATGGGTCGCTGAATCCGAATCCAAAGACGAAATGCCAAAGTTAGTTCTTGTTTTCTTCCTATCCTCAAAAAATACTTTTTCCGCACATTTCACAGTACCACAAAAAAATATAAGTTCCGATGAACCATAAGAGCCCATTTTTATATATTAGATCGCTGAATCCGAATGCGAAAATGAAATTCCGAGGTTAGCTCTCGTTTTCTTCCTATCTACAAAAATACTTTTTGCGTGCATTTTACTGTCCTCCTTCATAATTAGGAGTTCCGATAAACCAGAATGGCCCATTCTTTATATTCTGGGTTGCTGAACCCGAAGCCGGAATTCCGAAGTTAGCTCTTGTTCTCTTCCTATTCTAAAAAAACACTTTTCTCGAACATTCCACATTCCCATAAAAAAGTAGAAGTTCCGACGGACCAGAAAAGCCCATTCTTTATATAATAGGCCGCTGAAGACGAATATGAATTTGAAATTCCAAAGTTAGATCTTGTTTTCTTCCTATCCTCAATAAACACTTTTTTCGTTCATTACACAGTTCTACAACAAAACTATGAGCTCCGACCTCTTGTTCCCTTTCTATCCTTAAAAAGCCACTATTTCGCATATTTAACAGACTCACGAAAAAAACTAGAAGTTCCGACGGAATAAAAAGCCCATTCTTTATATTTTAATTCGCTGAAAACGAATACGAAGTTGAAATTCTTATCCTCAATTAACACTTTTTTCGTTCATTCCATAGTCCTACATCAAAATTAGAAGTTCCGACGTACCTGAATAGCTCTTTCATTATATGTTAGGTCGCTGAATTCGAATTCGGGATTCCGAAGTTAGTTTTTGTTTTCTTTCTATCCTAAAAAAAACTCTTTTCGTAAATTCTGCAGCCCCATACACAAAAAACCGTTTCGACGACCCAGAATAGCCGATTCTCAATGATTAGACCGCTGGAAATGAATACGATTTCGAAATTCCGAAGATAGATCTTGTTTTTTTTTTCCAATCCTTAAAAAAACACTTTTTTCGTACATTTCACAGTCCTAAAAAGAAACTAGGAGTTCTGACGGATCAGAATATCCCATTCTTTATATTTTGGGTCGCTGAATCCGAATCCGAAGTTAGAATTCCGAAGTTAGCTCTTTTTATGTTCCTTACTGCAAACATTGTTTCTTGAGGTTTAGGTATGTTCAAGTTTAGGAAGAAAACAAGAGCGGAAATCGAAAATCTGACTTTGGATTTGGATTTAGTGACTCAAAATACGCAATAATTTACTAGTCCTGCCCGACGGAACTCCTACATTTTTGGCGAAGCGGTGAAATAGACAAAAATAATGTTTTTTAAAGTTACGAAATTTTGAGATTAGGAAGAGAACAAGAGCTAATTTCATAACTCCGACTTCGGATTCGGTTTCAGTGACCCGGAATACATAAGAATTAACCAATCTGGTATGTCGGAACTCCTCATTTTTTTGCAAGTCTGTTTTATTAGAAAACTATTAATTCTTAGTAAAAAAATTGCTTCCTAATTCTTATTTGAGGACTATTCTGTGAGATATATAATGTATTTATTTTACTCTCTCAAAAAAAATTTATAATTTTATACTTTTTACTGCAACTTTCTATCATGGTTTTTTTTTAATCTTCTATCTTCCTTTTTAAGTAAAAATAAAGAGTGTTATTGTAAAAAATTCCCCTCTCCTGAGTTTTCAGTTTCATGAGAATATAAACGTTTTTTTCATCTGAAGGTTCGTTAGAAAGTTTGAAAAATTAAATCTCATATTTTTTCATTAACGCCGTTTATCAATTTTCCTAGAGCTGATAAGTTTTTGCAATAAAAATAAATCATACTAAATCTATATAATTTTTCTAATTATATTTAAGTTTATTGATTCATTTTTTTTTTAATTTAATGACTGACTTCTGGCTTCACTAATTAGTAAACATTAACTAATTTTTAGCAAGATTGAACTAAATTTTAGTATCAAAAATTACCGAATCACCAGTAAAAACAATTAGTTGCAATCTTTTGAAATCCTATGAATTCTTTTGAAATTTGTATTAATCCTATCAAATTTTGTTAATCATCTAAAACTTTCTTGAAATCCTCGAATTTCATGGACGGCATATACATTATCTCTTTAAATCACTTTAAAACGATTGAGCTCCATGGAGATTCCTTTGGATCCTTTAAAAACGGTTGAAATCCCTTAAGATTCTGGGATGTTTATTGAAATCTTTTGATACGAGGGTAGTTCAATAAGTCCTTAGAATGAAGTATAAAAACAATTTTTTTTGGGTAAATTTTTTTTTATTTTTCAACATAATCTCCTTGGAGCTCTATACACTTGGTCAATCGCTTTTCAAGTTTTTTTAATCCTTCAGAAAAGTGCGCTTTTGGAAGTTCCTCAAAATAAGCACTTACAGAGGCAATGACGTCTTCGTTGTCTGGAAATCTCTGTCCACCGACCCATTTTTTCAAGTTTGGAAATAAGAAAAAGTCACTGGGGGCTAAATCTGGTGAATACGGTGGGTGTTCGAACAATTTGAATTTTAGTTCTTCAATTTTAGCCATTGAAACGAAGCACGTGTGAACTCGGGCGTTGTCGTGATGAAAGAGAATTTTTTTTCTCGCCAAATACGGTCGTTTTTTTTAAATTTCTTCTTTCAGCTGCTCTAATAATGATGCATAATATTCACCAGTGATTGTTTTACCCTTTTTCAAGTAGTCAATAAGTATAATT
>NC_046659.1:73535216-73548495 GCF_010883055.1 Belonocnema kinseyi | reverse complement strand
ATCTAGTCGGGAGTGGTGCTGACTGAAAACAGATGATTTGGAGCGATTCGCGCGCCATCTGTTGGTCATTCTAAGGACTTATTGAACTACCCTCGTATCCTTGAAATCTTCAAATTCAAACAAAAATCCCTTATTATTCTGTAAAATCCTTAGGAATCTTTAAAAACCTCATAAACTCTGTTTAAAATCCTTAAAGTTCCCTAATACATTTCGAAATATTACGAAATTCCTTGCAATTTTTAAAATCCGTGGTAATCTTTTCAAATATCTTGAAATCCTTACAATATTAATTAATAATCTTTTTACATCGTACGATATCCTTTAAAATTGTATAAAATCGCTTTAAATTCTTATAAATTCTCGCAATCCCATTAAAATTTCGTGACGTCCTTCAAAGATTGTGCAGAAACTATAGTTTATTTTGAAACTGTTTAAAATCATTTTCAATCTCGTGTCTTATTTTGAAATATTTCAATATCTCTTTAAACCCCTTGAAATTCTTTGTAATCCCCAGAAATCGTTCTTAATTCTTTGTAATCCCTTAAATCCCTAAAAATATGTCGAAATACTTTGGTATCCCTTGAAATCCTGTGAGATATCTTGAAATCTAATTATACTATTTAAATTCTGTTAAAATCTTGTCAGTTTAATTGAAAATATTGAGATCAATTCCTGGAATTTACCCCTTAAAATATCAATAAATCCTTACAAAGCTTTGGAAATCTCGCTAAATGTTGTAGCAATTTCGGAATTCCTGATTATACTTTCATGTCCTGTGAAATTCCTTAAAATCTCTAAAAATGCCTTAAAATGCATCCAAATCCTTGGTTACCTCTTGGAATCCTGTACAATGTCTTAATATTTGATTATACTCATTAAAGTCCCTTAAAATCTTATAATATTCCTTGAAAAATTGAGATTCTCTACCTGGAATTTTTCCCTTGAATTCTCATAAAACCTCTTGAAATTGCGCTTATAGTTAAAATAAATAATATATTGTTAATAAATATTAAGTTAAAAATATTAAAGATTACGTAAGAAGTAGGGGTCACAATAATCTTACGAATCCATAAAATAGGGCTTGGCAGTCCGAAATTTAAAAATTCCTTATTTTCCCGAACCAAGAGGCTATCAAGAAATAAAACTCCTCTTGGGATTCGTCGTGGTCGATGAGGACAGAATTCCTCTTTTTTCTATTTTCTTTCTTTTTCTACCAACTGTTCGGGGACCATTATCCTGTCTCAAATACAATAGGGCTCGTTCTCAATCGGCTTGGAAGATCATGATATGTATCGCCATATTCCACCTTATTGTGTCTGGTGAATTCCATGCCCGATTTACATTGCTTATGATGTTGTCATGTGGAAAAATTTATTTATGAGCTCTCTTCGAATCAATCCATGACATCAATAAGATTAAGTTAACTTGATTTGTTTTCTTCTTGTCTCAAATGAACATTTCTTTATCCTATCCTCTTTCTAACGAGCTTTGTTGCAAACAGATCCTCAGTATGCTTATTTCTCTAATTTTCTAATTTTATAAAATTGAATAATTATTCTCGTTTCTTTTCAATTTTTTATTCGATATTAACCCCTTTGTTGACATTAACGCAAAATGCGTCAATCTTCTTTTTCCCTATTTAGCCTACTCCGATTTTGCATTCAAGTCTTACTCGGGGGTTTTTGGGATCGCTGAATCTGAATCTGAAGTCAAAATTCGAAAATTCAAAATGGCAGATCCAATATGGTGAACGAAAATACAAAAAAAAAACGGCTTGATTTGGATCAATCTCGAGACTTATTGGTTTTTGGGGTCGCTGAATCAGAATTTTGACTTCACTTTCGGATTTAGCGACCGCGAAAACCCGTGAATGCCGAGATTTATTCAAATCGAGCCGTTTTTTGTATTTTCGTCCGTCATATTGGATCCGCTATTTTAGATTTCTGAATTTTTACTGCATTTTCAGATTCAGCGACCCCAAAAACCCCAGGATACAAATTTTCAGGATAACAAATTTTCCTGCCATTTTGGGCACTTTTTGTCGAATTCTCTCTGCCAACGAAGGGGTTAATAATAAACAGGGTGTCTATCTGACCTGGAAATTAACCGAACTGGGAAATGATCAGAAATTTTGTTCACAGGGAAAAAACGGGAATTTTTCTCTTAATGTACTAATATGAACATTTATAAGAGGTTATATACATTTTATCACTCTAATTCTGAATTGTAACAGGGAACTTGTAAAGATACAAAAACAAAAGTTTGTAAAAATTTATGAAAACAAAAATTGAAAAAGGTAATTTTCTAAAAGATTTATAATTCTGAGTTGGCACAGTGAATTTTAGTAATAAAATATAATTTTGTCGTTGGAAAAGAGGAAATTTTCGGAAAGAATTATAATTCTGTGATAATATTATATAGATCTAAATCAGAATTCATTTGAATTTAAACATTTTGTTTTTTTTGCAAATAAAAATTTGCCAAAATGTGATACTTCCCCCTTTAAAAGTTTAGAAAATTGGAGTTAATATATTTTTTCATTATAATAGAAAATGTTGTAAATAAATATAATTCTGTCTTAAAAAAGGGAATATCAGAAAACAAGTTATTGTGATTTGTAATAAGCAGTTTGCGCAAAAAACTGGAATTTTTACTTTGGGAAATGAAATATTCTAAAAAAATAAAAATTTTCATTTCAGAGTGTCCGTCCATTTCAGAGTAAGTTTCATTTCTTTAGGAGCGAAGAAGCCCTTGTAACAAAAATTGACTTATAAAAATGGTCTACAACAATGAGAAACAATTAGGAGTCTCAGGTAGAATTTGTTTAATTCATTTAAATTCTTGTTTGGTCGTATATTAAAGAAAAATTTCATTTAAACAAACATTTTAGTGTGTATGGAGTATAACTAAACGAAATATTGAAAAATTTGCAAAATAATTTTATGTCCGATTTATAAAAAGGGAATTTAAAAATATCAATTATCAAGTCAGAATTTGTGAACTTTTGAAAATTCCTTTTTCCAAATCAAGATTTTTTTAAATTAAAGAATCCTGTTTTTTGCAAATAAAAATTGCCAGCAATTAAAAATATTAGAAGAATGGAGTTATTATATTTCTGAATTATTATAGAAAATATTATAGATAAATATAATTCAGAGTTAGAACAGGGCATTTTTTGAAATAAATGTGCTTGTAATTTGGCACAAGGAATTTCCGTAAAAAATATTATTTACAGTTTGCGACAGGGGATTTTCATAAAGAATAATAATTTAGACTTTTGGCTAGGGAATTTTTCTAAAGAATTATTATTTGAGTTGGAACAGAGAATTTTTAACATGATGTGGGAATTTTGTAAAAAAAATATTATCTTGATTAAGAAGAAAATAATTTTTTTTAATTCGCTGATAATATTCTGAATTTTAATACATTTTCAAAATTCCCTTTTTCAAATCAGAAATCTTTTAAATGCTCATAAATCTAGTAAATTTTTTAAATATTGGTTGAAATCATCTAAATCTTTCGAAATATTTTTAATTGACAGAGAAAATAAAAAACTGACTTTCCAGCTTTTTTACTTTAGCTATAACAATTTTTTCATTTCCCTTAGGATTTAGAATTTAATAAACACATAAATAACTGAAATATGTAAATAGATTTGAGTGAAAAACAGAATAAGAGAAAATTAAATCCCAAATTTAATTCACATTTTATCGACTGAAATTTTACAGTCCGAGATTTTAGTAAGCTAAAAGCAAATATAAAATACTGAAAATCAAAAATTTCGGAAACCAATTGCACTTCGGTGACCTGTCTCTATGTATTGGAAATACAAAACAATAATCTCTGTTTTATTTTCAATTTGCAAAACACATTCCAATTTTTTCAGTTTGAAGAATTATTTAAGCGCAAACTAAAAACTGATAATGGAAAGTTTTAAATTACATAAACCATCTTCATTTAAACATAAAATGATTTTAAAGTGAAAAACCTTTCAACTTTTATAACTTCCAAATGTAAAACTTTATTTCATTTGAAATATAAAGAGTTTTAAGCCACCCATGTGGAAAAATTTCATGGCAGTCTTATGTAGAGAGATCGGCTGGCTAGACCGAATCTAGACCGTCTACTTAAGACGGTCTGACAGGGTGCTGGCCTTGGCCCTCTTAGACGGACTCGATTGCAAAAATTTCAAAGATTCATCGAAGCAGTCTAGCCTAAAAGAATATTAAAGTTTGCAGGAAAGTTTTGTGTTGAAGTCAGATTGACACATGTCTAGGTTTGTATACACACTGTTTTTTTTATAATTGTTGAGCAATATAATATCCACTTATATGAGATAAGATTAATTGATTCTTTCTCAAATTGCAACCTTACCTATAAAAGACCAGAGAGGAAGATTTTATATATGTCTTTACATCGTACTGAATCTATTTCTAGCCACATTTTTAATAAAAACGAAGATGGACAATAATGATTTGAGACAAATGTTATGTTCTGTTGTGTTAATTGTCGCCTATCCCTCTACGTCCGTAGGATGGCCATACTTATGACCAATGTCGTGAATTATCTGCTATTTTCTTATAAACACAGCAGTCAAAATATCCTGCTTTGAAGTCACCCAACACAATAAGGAAAGAATCTATATAATAGTATTTAAAACTTGATAAAAAATCGATATCGATCAATGATTTTGTAGGTTATGTTAATTGTCGCGTATCACTCGGCGTCCGTAGGATGGCCGTACTTAGGGCTAACATCGTGAATTGCCTGCTATTTTGTGATAATTATTATATAACAGTTGAACTTAAAGTAAACTAAATTAATTTTCAACAAAAAACGAATAAATGATGAATCTTGAACTGAAATATTTCAATTTAATCCTTGCTTGCCACGCATCTATAGAATAACATACTTGTCACATCGGGATAAGTTTTTACCCCAGTGACGAAAACTGTCACAAAAAATTAGCTACTGAATATTTTAACTCGAAATTTTTTTAGAGCATATTGAAATTCTGATTTAAAAGGTAGTGTACTATCTGTGAAGTTCTGATACTTTTTTCCCTCCTCTTTCTGTACGGTCCAATCTAGACCATCGCGTAGTAAAAGCGTTAAACGTCTGGCCAGCGTCTGATCAGCTCGTCTATTCTGGACGAGCTGATCAGCGGCTGGTCAGCGCCGTCTAATCTAGTCCATCTCATGGTTTAGGCGTTACACTTCTGGCCAGCGGCGCTATTAGACCGTCTGTCCAGCGTCTGATCAGACACAAGACGGTCTGGCCAGCGCTTGGCCAGCGCCCCGAAATTTTTCCACACGGGCAGCATGAACTTTTTATCAACAGAAACGGTTTTATTGAATCGGCTACTTAATTCGGAATCATAAATCCGTTTAAATTGTGCTTCAAAGTTAAGGAGGACGTAGGTAAAATTTGGATTTTTTGCATCTTTTCATCTCACAATCTTTCACAAGTTTTTATAGCCAAGTTCCATTCAAAAATCTACAAAATTACGGAAAAACCGGTAAATTTAAATTTCATTAATTTCATCATTTTATCGCCCAAAAAAGCGTTTCGATTTTTAGAAAAATGTTCAATGTTATAAACCAAAAACAGATTAATTTTAGACCAAACAGTTGCGTTTTGGTCCAAAAAGTATCAATTAAACAAAATTATTATTAAAATTAAATAAATTTAAATGAGATTAAAATCAAAAAACAAGAAGGCCTCCTCATTTTTCTTTCCTCTATTTTATTTTTGTTCAAGAAAGAAAATTGTTTTCTTTTATTTTTTTTTAATTTTTATATTTTTTCAGATTTTAATAGGAAATATTTGAATAATCAGGTCAAAAAAAATAAGAGCTGAAACAAACGAAATTTTGACGAAAAATTTCAATTTTTAACCAAGAATATGAATTTGCAACCAATAATTGAAGTTTTAAGAAATAAACTCAACTTTTTTCCAAAAAGTTTAACTTCAAACCAAAAAAAAAAAATATATTAAAAAGAAAGTTGCATTATCATTATAAAAATAGTCATTTTCACCAAAAAATGTAATAGTTGATATTTAAACCAAAGAATATTTTAAATTTTAATAAAAACGGTTGGGTATGATAAAAGCAAATTTGCAATAAAATGCCTACATTTTTTAACAAGCAGTTGCATTCTTAACCTAAAAAGATTAGTTTTTATTTTTTTTAATGGTTTAGTTAAATTTGTATTGTGGAGAACTAATTTTCAATTTAAAAAAACGGTGTAGTTAAAAGGTTGTATTCTGGAGAATTAACTTTCATTTTAAAAAAAACTAATTTTCTATAAAACAGTTTAATTTTTACCACATAGTTATCTTTTATAACAAATTGTGAAATTTGCAGGCCAGGAAGACGAATTTTCAACCCGAGAATATGAATTTTTAACAAAAAAGAAGTGAATTCACATTTAATTTTTAACTAAAATTATAACTTTAAGCAAAAAAATCAACTTTCAAGAAGGTAGTTCAACTTGCAACCAAGGAGTAAATTTTTCAATCTGAAAAAATGGATTTTGAACGAAAAATTTAACAGTTGATATTTGAAAAAAATTAATTTAATATAAAATAGAAACCCGTTTAATAAGAAATTTTTTACCAAAAAAGGCGAATTTTCAACAAAATACATAAGTTTTTAATCAAATAATTAAATTTCCCACCTAATAGTCTTATTTTCGTGCGGAAAATCCAAATTTCCTATAAAACAGTTGAATATTCAATCCGAAAATATTAACTTTTTTAAAAAAAGTGTATTTTTATTTGAAACAAATTAACTTTTAATCAGACAGTTGCATCTTTAACAAAAAACAATGTTTCATAAAAAATTGACTTTTTAGAAAAATTGTTGAATTTCAAGCAAAATAATTCAATTTTTAATCAATTAGTGAAATTGTTCTTATTGACTACTATTAATTTAATTCGCAATTATGCGAAAAACTTAAAAAATAGGGAAAAGACTATGAAGCCTGGGATAGATAAATAGGAATTTTAATAATTTATAGAATGAAAAATAACATTTTAAATTTAAAAATGGCTAATACAATGTTATAAGCAATTTTCCATGTGTGTATGTGTCATAATTTTTTGTGAACACGATAACTTGAAAATGGTTGATGATAAATTGATGAAATTTGGAGGACTTATTTTCACCACGTATATCTTGAAACTGCTAGAAGGATTTCTAAAAATATTTATTGACTTCTTTTTATTTGAGAAGAATAGATTGACCTATAATACTAATACATTTTATCAAAGAGAAAGAAATTTATCGTTATGTATATTATATTTAAAATCGATTTTTATAGTAAACATTTTTGCATTCTCATAAATTAAAATTTATATGAGAATACAAAAAATGTGTTGATTCGAGACGAATCGATTTCCTAATAATATTTACACATTTTATTGAATGGTAAGGAAGCTATGATAATGCATAATATTTGAAAAAACGGTTTCTATCAGGTCAAATTTCATTCATTAACATAATTCAAAATTGATGCAATAACGGAAAAGATTCTTTGATTCGATGCAAATCGATTGACCTATAATATTAACACACTTTATTGAAAAGTAAGGAAGTTATGCTCATTCGTAATATTTGAAACATCTGTTTTAAACAGAAAAACTTTTTTCGTCATCATAAATCAAATTTGATGTATGAATAGAAAATGCGTTTTGATTATAAATTTTCAAGTATAATAATTCTAACAAAGACATATATGGATTGTAATACTGATAATTTTTTTTATATAATAAAGCCTCGGGTGCAGATAAAGTTACTAATGAAATCTTAAAAAGACTACCACCCACCTGGGAGCACTATTTGCTCAACTTATTTAACGTTGTACTAAATTCAGAAAGTTTCCCACACGGATGGTCTTTGGCAGAAATGTGCATGCTTCACAAAAAAGGGGATATACTGATCCCTTTAATTATAGAGGAATAGCTCTTCTCAACTCAATAACCAAAGTTTTTACCTCTATGCTTGCAAGTCGAATTATGAACTGGACCGAGGAGGTTGGCCTAATTCCAAAAGAACAAGCAGGCTTTAGAAGTAGAAGGGGGACACTGGACCACCTGCTCACCTTAGCGTCAGTTGCAAATATAAATATAGGTTTGAATAAAAAGTGCGCGCTTATGATCTTTGTTGATTTTAAGCGCGCATTTGACTTAGTGAATCACAACAAGAAGGACAAACTGATTGTCAAATGTGGTGGAAAATATTCGAGGCCTATAGACGTTTCAGAGGGAGTATTGCAGGGAGATAGCCTGAGCCCGCTTCTGTTCATTTTGTTTTTATATGACATAATTACGTTTTTTAGGGAGAGAGGTATGGAATGAATTTCTGTGTCCTCTGCGAAGGAGATCTTGATGCTCCTCTTTGCGGACGATCTTATCATCTTTGCGAGATCATGGCATGACGTACAAAATAAACTAAAGGCCTTAAAATCTTACTGTGACACAAATGGTTTGAAACTAAATGCACTAAAAACAAAAATCGTTCCACTACGGAAAAGTGGTTAATGCAAACACCTAAAACCTATCTTTTGGGAAAACAGCGAATTTGGATGTCAGAACTCATATATTTATCTCGGGGTGCCTTTTCCCTGTCCAGGTAGATTTTATAAAGCAGCAGAATTCTTTACTCACAAGGGAGATGTTGCTGTAAAAATCAGTCGTGTAACGCCACAACCAAGCTCTTAAAATCCATAGTTAAGGCTACGCCTTTTACGACTCTGAAATATGGGCCTTGCGGTATTTGGACGCAATTGAACGTGTGCAAACACAATTTTTTAAAAGACTATATAGATGGCCAAAAAATACTCCGAATTACTTTGTATGGCAAGAAACGGGCATAGCCCCTTTAAAACTAATTGTTACTAAGCGAGCATGAGCTGGTGGTGCAATGTCCTTCAAATGCTGGACGACAGGCTCCCGAAGATTTGTTATAGTGCCCTTGTTGATCTAGATAAGGGTACTTCCCCGCTATTAGGAAACTGGCCTGTAAAAAACTGTCCGAGTATTTTTTTTCAAATAAAAAAGAAAGCTGGTCTAAGGTCAAGATAATGGTTTGTTTCAACGTAAACTGCAAACGGCTGCATAAATTTTCCAGTAGTTCAGGATTTGCAAACGATTTTGTGAAAAGTCGCGAAAGGGACTGAACTTCAAGCACATGAAACATTTGAAAATTAGCGTTCCTACTTTGAGGATCCAACAGTGCGAATCACGTACATTTTAGACACATAATAACACAAACTATTTAGAATTATTATCAGTCTACATAGTATCAGTCACATTTTTTTAAAGGAACATTAATTGCCTTTAAACCTTACCTTAAATTATTTCTCAAACATATTTATGGGGAACCTTAATTTATAAAATACTCTATCCCTTTTCATTAACAAGTTGGGGCTAGGTAACTCCTCTACACTTTTTTCCTTAGTTACGTCGGAGACGAGTTACGTCCTTTGGTGTTCTCTTGCAATGTCAAGCCTTCTATTTTGAAATGTTCGCACGTATCAGAATCGCAGAAACAGCTCAAACTGCTCATTGTTAGTATTGTTAAACGAACTTTCCCACTCATTTCATTAACTTTAAGGGTGCTATTGAAAGTCTTTGTGTTAAATACTTCTCATTTTCCTAATAGCTTCATAGTCAATAGTGCTTATAATAATTCCAGAACACTTTTCCTGAATCGCTTTAAGAATTTTTCTATAGATTATTTATCGACGTAAATTAATGTAGCAATATTTTTTTAATATTTGGAAGATGTTTTGGTAGCTTCGTAGCCAAGATATAAAAACATGGGTTTGTTGCGACATTGGGCTACGGGTCCAGTGCTTGAAAAGTGAAGGCACGTGATATCGGGGACAAAACTTTCAAAATGGGTAGCAAATGTCCCAAAATAGCAGTTATGGAATGAGATGTGTTTAAGAATGCTGTGCTATACAACTTAGCCATATTTACTAAGTAGACTATAACAGTGTGAAGGTTAATTTATACGAGATAACCTCCAAAATGAACGGGTTGAATTTCTTGAGCATAATTTTGAGAAAAATCCATGTGTATTAAAGCATCATCATTAGGAATGTTTTTCTTTAGAGTATATATTACATTAAACTGGTGGACAATGTTTCTTTCCTGGAACAAAAATGTATCTAAATCCTCATTCCCCTGGTAGTTCCATCAGTCCCCTGCCTCATTCTGTGACATGGGACTGACGCCAGGGGACTGAGAAATTCCACAAACGTCGAGGCTATCACAAATACTAATAAAGTATTAATTTAATTTCGAAAACAAAGTATAAATTTACTCGCCAGGGGACTGTCTCAACAGCCGGCTGAAGCACTTGTTTCAGCGTTAAAGTCGAGAAATTACCTAACAGAATAGCATATGAACGCTATCTGTTGTACAGCAGGACAAACTTCAAGTTGGAAACTTTCCGTTTAACGCAAAAAGATGTCTTTTTGTTGCACATCGAACGATTAAAATAATTTTTCAGTTGAACCAGGGGACTGACTGCAAAAACTGAGGGACAAAATTAAGCTCAAGTTTTTAAATATTTAATATTAAATTTTTTAAATATGCGCCACAGAAATTTATCTTCCATTATCATACCATTTAAAAATTGTAATATGAATGACATTTTTCTTTTAATTTATTGTGAAATCTTTAGCTTTGATTGTGATTCTTAGCTTGTGACACGCCAGAGGACTGATTTTTAATGTACTTAAAAGGAGATTACACAATGTGTATTCTTAATCTTGATGGTTTACGCAGTGGTTTATTAAAAACCATTTTCATCTATTTTTAATATCAATTTACAAGAAAACGTTTTATATTATATGTTTAATTTGCCGGGGAAACTGATTTTTCTAATAGTAGAGAAGTACCCATAAACATAATAAAATTAGGAAGTACTATAATTGGGCATATCAAATTAAAGAAATTATCGAGGCAACAGGAGACTGTACTCTTTGGTCACAACAATACACGGTATCTGGCAGAGAGATTGACAAAATATGTGATAGTATTTTAAACACTTGGGAAAATAACTTAAAAAGCTTGACCATCAATAGATCTGTAAACTCCGGCTATAACCAAATTTATAGGCATCTAAGCCTTAGGCAGTTGACTACAGAACCATATTTAAAGGTCAGATTACCATTTAGCAAAACTAGAGTCATCAGTCAACTAAGACTGACATCTCACTCTAGAATCAAAATTAGTTATGGGGGTATCACCTACATTATTGACACGAATGATAATTGCACCATTTGCAATCTCAACGCTTGAGAAACGCTTAGTCAATTTCTTTTCTACTGTCTAATTTATAAACCCATTAGAGACCAGTTCCTAAAGCCCTACGTGGGCAACCAAATATGCGACAACACTGAGCCTATACAGCAATTATTATGTATAAAAAGCGAAAAACACTTGAATGACATATATTATTTTGTAGTTAATGCGCTGAAGACTCGGTCATTTATGATTAATAAATAATAAGCGCATATGTTCCTTATGTATGTCTGCGCGAAGTAACCTAAAGAAAAAAAAAACACACACAAACTCTACTTTATCGAAATTGAATGCATTTATCAGAATTGACAAATTGTAATAGTTTTTTTACTTGTACAAATAAAGTATGTATAAAAAATACTAATAATTTTTTTAACTTTAGTATTAGTTTTTTTAAATTCAGAACTTGATCTTAACTTAAATTAACTTAGCATAAAGCTGGGAAAAGGATAGGGTGAGACAGAATTGCCCTCTTCCTTTTTCCACCTCAAAAAATTACCATTTTAAAAACAAAATTGTATTCATCTGATTTATCATCATATTTTTTAAAAATTGTATTTTTTTTGTAATTTTCTATTTTTTGTAACTTTCTACACTTGCGTTAATTAAAATCAAAACTTTAGTTTGTCTATTTTTCTCGAATCACGTATTCCGAGGCTGGCCGGTTACTGGCCGGGCCAACCCTGGTTATGTCCCATGATCGAGAGCCGGCTAAGCACTGGTCAGGTTAATGTTTTTGTAGAAATTACACATTTTTTAAGAGCCGTGATATTATAGTTTAAAGATTTATTAGATCAGTGAAACAAAAATGAGCTTTTTTAAATTCTTAAAGAAAAACGTTAAATTTTTTCGAATACTTTAATATTTTAAATTAAACTGTTATCGATTCTGCTATGTGCAACAACAGAAATGATACAATTTTTATAAACTTCTCTATATTCAGACAATGTTTAGCCTGTACGATTTGAAATTTACCGCCATATATAGCGCCTGCTGTGTCTGTCATCTGCATAGACACGCATTAATTTTCAGTTTCACACCAGTTTGAAACCCCCATTTAGTGCGCGAATAATTATTATTTTTATTAAAAATATAGTCTTGTGTATACAGTTTTTACTTTCTTCCTTCCCAACCTTAAATCACCACGTGGCTTCCAAATTGCTATTAGATTCTATCATCAGGGAATAGAATTCTACTCCAATGTTCTTGCCAGAATTGGTTCACTTGATTTTACTTTTAAAGTTTACCGTAATCTTTACGATGAGCCTTAAAAGACAAAACAAGTTGCCAATTTCTTGCCTGAAGCAACATTTCTTAACCGCTTTTTGGCCGGATTATCTGGCCAGTATTGAAGCCGGGAACCGACCAGTTTATCGTGACGTTTTTAGCCGAAACTCGGCCGGATTTCCCGACCAGCGCCCGGCTTAAAGCGGGGCTATCCGGCTGGGAACCGGCCGGATCCCTGATTGGATTCCTACACGGGCCTGTGAGAAAACAAATACATACATTTGTTAATGGGAAGCGAAGTTCTCGTGAAAGAAGCACCAAATAAATATGAATACAAATAAAGTGGAAACATTCGAGATTGAATTCACAGCTAGTTTAACAAATTAACTCAACTTTTATTCGAATAATCAAATTGGGCTTATTGCCTTCTATTAATTCAGTTCGCAATTACGTGAAAAGCTGAAAAAAGGTTAGACTGTGAAGCCTGCGATTAGTAAATAGGAATTTTGTTAATTTATAGAATAAAGAATATCATTTCAAATAAACATTTAAGTTCATCTTTAAAGCTTGACCAATTTTATCCCCAAATTATAAACAATCTAATAAAATTTGTGACACTATTTACATTTTTTTTCTCTGAAGGGAATCCAAGGTGTCTCTAAAATTGTGTCATAAAATTTTTATTTTAGTCATTTTTTAAACTTGAAAAATTTTATGACACAATTTTGGATTT